>NC_073413.1:6289169-6351669 GCF_028641065.1 Leucoraja erinaceus | reverse complement strand
GGTTTGTAGGTTAATTGGCTTGGTAAATGTAAAAAATGTCCCTAGTGTGTGTGTGTGTGTGTGTGTGATAGTGTTAATGTGCAGGGTGATCGCTGGTCGGCGCGGACACGGTGGGCCGAAGGGCCTGTTTCCGCGCTGTATCGCTGAACTAAACTAAACTAAGACTGGAGCTTGTATTGACTGGAATTTGGAAGGCTGAGAGAGAATCTTATAGAAACATATAAAATTCTTAAGGGATTGGACAAGCTCGATGCAGGAAAAAATGTTGGAGGAGTCCAGAACCAGGGGTCACAGTTTAAGAATAGGGGGTAGGCCATTTAGGACTGAGATGAGGAAAAACTTTTTCACCCAGAGAGTTGTGAATCTGTGGAATTCTCTGCCTCAGAAGGCAGTGGAGAGAGTTAGATAAAGCTCTTAAAGATAGGGGATATAGGGGAGAAGGCAGGAACGGGGTACTGATTGTGGCTGATCAGCCATGATCACAGTGAATGGTGGTGCTGGCTCGAAGGGCCGAATGGCCTACTCCTGCACCTATTGTTTATTCTCCCCGTGGGTTTTCTCTGGGTACTTCAGTTGCCTCCCACATCCTAAAGACGTGCTGGTTTGTAGGTTAGTTGACATGTGAATTATCCCGTGCGTGTAGGATAGAACAAATGCACGCGGTGGTCACTGGTCGGCGCAGATATCGTGGGCCCTAGGGTCTGTTTCTGTGCTGTATCTCGAGACTAAACTCACACTTAGAGATGAACAGCACCTGGTATGTACAAGGACTACTGTAATGGATCTTTGGATGGTATGGTTTGGACAGGTGGAGAATGGAGAGCTGCCAGGAGTATGTTGAACGGTTTATCACAGGCTACTAAATGTTGTAGCGGGCGGCAAAGACAACCTCGCTGTTGAAGATTGAAGGCAGGGGGAAGAAGATACAAACAAGGATAAATGGGCAGACCCAAAACGCTGGGGAAACTCAGCGGGTGAGGCAGCATCTATGGAGCGAAGGAAATAGGCGACGTTTCGGGTCGAGATCCTTCTCCCGGTGGCTCAGCACTTCAACTCCCCCTCCCATTCCGAATCCGACCTTTCAGTCCTGGGCCTCCTCCGTTGCCAGAGTGAGGCCCACCGTAAATTGGAGGAGCAGCACCTCGCATTTCGCTTGGGCAGTTTGTACCCCAGCGGTGTGAACATTGACTTCTCCAATTCCAGGCAGTCCCTGCTTTCTCCTCCCCTTCCCAGCTCTCCCTCAGCCCACTGTCTCCGCCTCATCCTTTCTTCTTCCCGGCCCCAACCCCCACCCTCACATCAGATGGAAGAAGGGTCTCGACCCGAGACGTCGCCTATCTCCTTCGCTCCATAGATGCTGCCTCACCCGCTGAGTTTCTCCAGCATTTTTGTCTACATACAATATATTGTTCGAGTATGCGCGTACGTGTGCCAAAAAGGTTACGAACCACTGGTCTAAGTGAACAGTCTATTACTTGGCTGATGGAATATAACGTGGAAAATGCAAGGTCAGCTGTTTCAGTAGACAAAAACGAGGGGGAGTATTATTATAAAATGGTGAGAGATTGAAAGACGTGTTGTTCTGAGGGATTTAGATGGCCTTGCATACAAATCACTGAGAATTAATGTGCAGTGAGGAAGGCAAACCGTGTGTGGGAGAAGGAACTGCTGGTTTAAACCGAAGATAGACACAAAAAGCTGGAGTAACTCAGCGGGACAGGCAGCATCTCTGGAGAGAAGGAATGGGTGATGTTTCGGGTCGAGACCCTTCTTCAGACTTTCCAGTCTTGACCCGAAACGTCACCCGTTCCTTTCTATCCTGAGATGCTGCCTGTCCCGCTGAGTTACTCCAGCTTTTTGCGCCTTTATCTTTTGGTTTAGACTCAGCGGGTCAGGCAGCATCTCTGGAGAACATTTTGGGTCGGGAGCCTTCTTCATTTCTAGGTTGGTGGATTTGTGATAGGGGGGAAATGTTCCGCAGACTGAGCCCGTGCTGTGGGGAGTTGAGAGGAATGGGAGGTAATCGCATTGAGCATTTTTAACGGCTAAAGACCCTGTCCCACTGTACGAGGTGATTCAAGAGCTCTCCCGGGTTTAAAAAACATCAAACTCGCGGTAAGCACATAGAATGTACGTAGCGGGTACGTCGGAGCTCGGGACATCTCTTGGCGGCTCGTAACGCTAACGGCAGGTACTTGGGTAACTCGTGAAGACTCGTGAAGATTTTTCAACATGTTGAAAAATGTCCACGAGAGCTCCGAGTACCCACGAGCAACCATTACCGTAATTCTCCGAGTTCGAATCAGGGGAAACTCGGGAGAACTCTTCAATTAGCTCGTACAGTGGGACAGGCCCTTCACCCAGGTGGGTCCAGAGTTGATAGTTTCCCAGCCTGGGGGCGTTCAGAACCAAGGGTCACAGTCTCAAAATAAGGGGTAAGCTGTAGTTTTGTTTTTTCAGTTTAGAGATACAGCGCGGAAACAGGCCACTGAATCCGCACTGACCAGCGATCCCCGCACACTAACACTATCCTACACCAGGGACAAATGTTGAAACATTTTTGTACCAAGCCGATTAAATTACAAACTTGTACGTCTTTGGAGTGTGGGAGGAAACCGAAGCTCTCGGAGAAAACCCACGCAGGTCACGGGGAGAAGGTGCAGACTCCGTACAGTCAGCGCCCGTAGCCAGGATTGAACCCGGGGTCTCTGGCGCTGTAAGGCAGCAACTCTACCGCCGTGCCGCCCATCAAGAGGACGCACGCAGAGGACAGAGTTGAGGCGAAAATGAACATTCTTCCTCCTCAGGATAGTTAATCTGACGACATAGTTACAAGGAGATGCGGATGCAGATGCAGACACAAGTGCTGAAGTAATTCAACGCGTCAGGCAGCATCTCAGAGAGAACACGAGTAATGGCCCTGACCCCGAAACGTCGCCTATCCATGTCCTCCATAGATGCTGCCTGACCTGCTGATTACTCCAGCACAGAGTGTCGTTGGTGGAGTTGATCTGATCAGGGGAGCTATGAGCGATGAAAGATCAGTTGCTGAGTACATTCGAGACACGGATCAATAGACTTGTGTGAGGAAAGTGAGTCAAAGGACCTAGGATTAGCACAGGGAAGTAGTATTGAGATGAGAAAATCAGCCATGATCTTGTTAGCTGGTAGAGCAGGTGGGACAAATGGCGTGCTGATATTATCCCAATATTACGCAGTGTAAATGTACTAAAAGGCACAAACGTCCAGGATTGTGTTCAAGAGATCATTTGTTGTCAATATAGAGCAAAGCAAACAAAAAAGAGGTGTGATTGTTGACTTAGTTGTATGGAATGCAGTTGAACACGTTGAACTTTAAGTGGGAGACCACTTTTCTGGTAGGGACCGTGATTTAGCTCGATTTAACACGGTGGCGCAGCGGTAGAGTTGCTGCCTCACAGCGCCAGAGCCCCAGGTTCGATCCTGACTGCGGGTGCTGTCTGTACGGAGTTTGTATGTTCACCCCTGGGTTTCTCCGGTTTCCTCCCACACTCCAAAGACGTACAGGTTTGCAGGTTAGTCGGCTGTGGTAAATACTATTGTGGCCTGTGCCTAGTGTATAGGATAGTGCTCGTGTGCGGGGATCGCTGGTCGGCGTAGACTTGGTGGGGGGAAGGTACTAGAAGGCTGGAACTTGCTGCCAGAATGTGTGGAAGGGACAGAAACCTTATCCTTGGCCTCGTTCTTCAAGATCTGCTGACACTGACTCTCTCTCACACACGGTGTGAGTTTGGAACGGAGACATTCCTCTGCTCTCAAAAGGTCTTGCCAGTGGAATTTTCCACTGCTGTTAGGAGGCACTTTCTGTAAAGAGTTTCCCGGGATAGAAGCATAGAAAATAGGTGCAGGAGCCTTCGAGCCAGCACCACCATTTAATATGATCATTGCTGATCATCCAAAATCAGTACCCCGTTCCTGCTTTCTTCCCATATCCCTTGGTTCTGTAAGCCTGAGGCGCTAAATGTAACTCTCTCTAGGAAAGATCTAAAGGGGCTGTCCCACTTACCCGAGTTACTCACGAATTCTCCCGAGTTTTCCCCTTGATTCAAACTCGGAGATGCCAGCCGTAGGTACTCGGGGTATTTTTTTTAACTCGTGGACATTTTTCAACATGCTGAGAAAACTTCCCGACTTACCTGATGCCCCGAGTACCTACGGATGACATAATGAGCCGCTACGATATATCCACGGACTCGCTACGGACATTCTCCGAGTTTGAATCGAGGGGAAAACCTGGGAGAATTTGTGAGTAACTTGGGATAGTGGGACAGGCCCTTTAATCTTTTCTGTTAGCCCTAAGAGCTCTCCCTTTGTGACACGTTGCCTTTTATCCTCCCACAGCCCGTTCCTTGAAAGCTCGCTGACGCTAACTCCCGTCTCCATTTGCGGCTGCACCTTCTGATGGAAAAGATCAAGACGGACTTCCAGAGTGTAGATGCGAGCGGGTCCAGCACTGAGCTGGTGCTGGAGCAGCCCCACCGGCCAGCCTGGGGTAACAAGCTGCAGTACATCCTTGCCCAGGTGGGCTTCTCTGTGGGGCTTGGCAATGTCTGGCGGTTCCCCTACCTCTGCCACCAGAATGGGGGCGGTAAGTAGATCAACTCGCAACAGTGCTTCACTCTCATGTCTTCCCAGACAGAACTACTCACTTCCTACTTGCAGCAGCACAAGGGATGTGTAAACATCGTACTAAAGCACTCTGTAAACACCTTAACAAACGACAACAAGTTTGTATATATACAGTATGTGTGTGTGTATATATATGCGTGTATAGGCGTGTGTGTATATATATGCGTTTGTGTGTGTATATACAGTATATATGCGTGTGTATGTATATATGCATGTGTGTGCATATGTGTGTATGTATGTGTATATATATATGCGTGTATACGTGTGTGTATGTGTGTGTGTATATATGCGTGTATATTTATGCTTGTGTGTGTGTGTATATATGCTTGTACATGTGTGCGTGTATATATGCTTGTATATGTGTATGTATGTGTGTGTGTATATAAGCGTGTGTGTGTGCATCCATGCTTGTGTGTGTACATATGTGTGTGTATATATGCATGATGAAAAAAGTCCACGAGTAAAAATGGTTGTGAATTAGGTTGTGAAAGTGGGACAGGGCCTTTGGGGGGGGGGGGGGGGGAAGCAGTGTGATTGCCTTAAGAGCCCCTCAGTTGAGAGGGCGACTGTGTGAGCAGAGCTCTCCGCGCCGTGATGTGCGCGCCGTGACCATATCAACAAGGTGTTGTTCTTGCAGGGGCGTTCCTTTTACTCTACTTCATCCTGCTGGTGGTGATGGGGATCCCGCTGTTCTTCCTGGAGTTGGCCGCTGGCCAGAGCATCCGGCAGGGCAGCATCGGAGTGTGGAAGCACATTAACCCCAGGCTGGCCGGCATTGGCTTTGCCAGTTGTGTGGTGAGTGGGGGAGTGGGTCAATGGCGGGCATCGCTGGCATCGCACCCAGTTGTGTTCTCACAGGGTTGAAGGGGAGAGGGAGTGGGGTGTTGCCTGGGGAGGAGCGGGGTGGCTGGGGAGAGGGAAGGTTGCGGGGGATAAAGGGGAGAACACGATGGCGCAGCGGTCGAGTCTATGCCTCACGGCGAATGCAGCCCCGGGTTCGATCCCGACTATGGGTGCCTGTCTGTACGGAGTTTGCACGCTCTCCCCGTGACCTGCGTGGGTTTTCCCCCCGAGATCCTCCCACACTCCAAAGACGTGCAGGTTTGTAGGTGAATTGGCTTATGGTAAATGTAATAATTGGCCCTGGTGGGTGTAGGATGGTGTTGATGTGCGGGGATCGCTGGCCGGCACGGACAGGGTGGGCCGAAGGGCCTGTTTCTGCGCTGTATCTCTAAAACTAAAAACTAAAGGGGGTGTGGGGGGGAGAGAGGGGTCGGGGGGGAGAAAATGAGGGTGTTGTGGGAGGAGAGGGAGGGGCGTGCGGGGGAGAAAGGGGGGGGGGGGGAGGGGGGGTTGGGGGGGAAGATGGAAAGGGGGGTGCGGAAAGGGGGAAGGGGAGGGGGAGAGAGGGATCATGGGGGGAGAAAATGAGGGGTGTTGTGGGTGGAGAGGAGGGGGAGAGGAGTGGTGGGGGGGGGGGGGGGTGGGGAGAGTTGTGAAAGGTCACCTAAAATTGTAGCATTGACAGAGGATTGACCCAGTTGTGCCGCCTCTCTTGTTGCCCCACAGGTCTGCACCTTTGTCTCTCTCTACTATAATGTCATCATCGCCTGGAGCCTCTTCTACCTGGGTCACTCCTTCCAGTACCCACTGCCCTGGCAATCGTGCCCCTCTCTGCCAAACAACACAGGATTTGGTGGGTATCTCCGCCCTGCCCTGTATCTCCTCTCCCTGCGCTGTAGAACGGAGCGATGGTTCACCCCTGCCGCCATTAGATTTTATAATAACCATATAACCATATAACAATTACAGCACGGAAACAGGCCATCTCGGCCCTACAAGTCCATGCCGAACAATTTTTTTTCCCCTTAGTCCCACCTGCCTGCACTCGTACCATAACCCTCCATTCCATTCTCATTAATACTGTAGGGGGATGCATTTTTGCATTTTTTAAAATTTTTAACTATTAATTATTGGTATTTATTGCTCTCAGGTATTGTCTACATTGTATATGTATTTTCTGTCTGCGTTTGTTTTGAATGTGTGGGTCTATTGGTTGGGGGCTTCTGGACATCTGAATTTCTTTGAGGATCGATAAAGTATTTATTATTATCCGAAATTCCGAAAAAAACGAAAAGCTCCGAAAACTGAACATTTTTAACTGCCGGGATCGAGGCGCAAACCTTGCGGCCACGAGCCGAGCACTCTACCACTGAGCCACCCGTTAAACGTTAAAATCTACGCTAAAAATCTTCCATTCCGAAATCCGAAAAATTCCGAAGCCCGAAAAGTGTCTGGTCCCAAGGTTTTCGGCTAAGAAGTCAAGTCAAGTCAAGTCAAGTTTATTTGTCACATACACATACGAGATGTGCAGTGAAATGAGTGGCAATGCTCGCGGACTTTTGTGCAGACAAACAACAAAACAACCAAACAAATTATAAACACAATCATAACACACATATTCTTTTACATAATAAATAATAGAAGGAAAAACGTTCTGTAGAGTTAGTCCCCGGTGAGAAAGGCGTTTACAGTCCGAATTGCCTCTGGGAAGAAACTCCTTCTCAACCTCTCCGTTCTCACTGCATGGCAACGGATGGCGTTTGCCTGACCGTAGCGGCTGGAACAGTCCGTTGCAGGGGTGGAAGAGGTCTCTCATGATTTTGTTTGCTCTGGAGTTGCACCTCCTGTTGTATAGTTCCTGCAGGGAGGCGAGTGAAGTTCCCATAGTGCGTTCGGCGTAAGAGATTGTGAACCTGTATTATTATTATCTACACTTTAAACTCTGCCCCCCAACCCCTCCTCCCCTTGACCTTCTCCCTCCCCTCCCGTCCCCTCCAGTCGTTTCATCCTGTTGTCCTGACGTTTTTAGTATTTTTTGCCGCAGTGACTGAGTGCAGCGAGAGTTCTCCCACCACTTATTTCTGGTACCGCAAGGCCCTGAAGATCACCAGCTCCATCAACGACAGCGGGGGCTTGGATCCCACCATGACCGGCTGCCTGCTGGCTGCATGGGTCATCGTTTGCCTCGCCATGATCAAGGGAATAAAGTCCTCGGGGAAGGTAAGGCACGGCTGAAGAACAGTTTCTTTCCCTTGGTTTCTTGGTCCCCCAAAATGTTCCAAATGGAATTTAAACTGGAGGCGGTGGAGCGAGGACTTAAGCCAGAAAAGGTTTTTGGGAAGAAAGAGCTACTTTAAATTTACTTGTGTTCAAGAAGGAACTGCAGGATGCTGGAAAATCGAATACACAAAAAAAAGCTGGAGAAACTCAGCGGGTGCAGCAGCATCTATGGAGCGAAGGAAATAGGCAACGTTTCGTCCCGAAACCCTTCTTCAGACAGGTAGAATCTCTGGAGCGGAGTGGGTTTTCTCCGAGATCTTCGGTTTCCTCCCACACTCCAAAGACGTGCAGGTTTGTAGGTTTAAGAAGGAACTGCAGATGCTGGAAAATCGGAGGTGGACAAAAGTGCTGGAGAAACTCAGCTGGTGCAGCAGCATCTATGGAGCGAAGGAAATAGGCAACGTTTCTCCAGCTTTTTTGTGTACCTTAAATTTACTTGTTCTTGGTTCCCCTGGGCCATTAGAACTTTAAATTCCTCAAATATCCTCGAGACATGAGGAAGCTGTCATCAATTCCACTATCAAACAGATCACTCAGTTAATATTTTCTCTATTTTTTAATTCTTTTAAAGTATTTACTAAGTTTAAAGTGTAATATTCTCCTAGTGCAAAATAATGTATTGGATGTGACTTGTTTGTTTGGACTTGTTTTGGTTGCACTGATCAGGAGTAGCTCCCCTAATGTTGTTGTATTTCGAAGTACAATGACAACAAAGGCTTATTGTTATTATTATTATTATTATTATTTCTGGTCAGAGTTCCAGCCAGCTCCTACACCGAGGGTCTGAAGAAGGGTCCCAACCCGGAACATCTACAGATTTGAGGAAAAGACATTGAGGGAGTGCAGCGTAGGTTCACACAAGGTTAATTCCCGGGACTGTCATATGCTGAGAGAATGGAGCGGCTGGGCTTGTACACTCTGGAGTGTAGAAGGATGAGAGGGTATCTTAGTGAAACATCTAAGGGAGTGGGCACGCTAGAGGCAGGAAACATGTTCCCGATGTTGGGGGAGTCCAGAACCGGGGCCACACACAGTTTAAGAATGAGTAAGTCATTTATAATAATAATAATAATAATAATCTTATTTATATAGCACATTTTTAGTCAACTTGCATTGACCCCAAAGTGCTTCACATAATTACATTACATTTACACACAGGCAAAGGTGGGTGAAGTGTCTTGCCCCAAGGACACAACGGCAGTATGCACTCCAAGCGGGATTCGAACCGGCTACCTTCCGGTCGCCAGCCGAACACTTAGCCCATTGCACCATCTGTCGTCCCACGGAGATGGGACGGAGATGAGGAAACACTTTTTCACCCAGAGACTTGTGAATCTGTGGAATTGTCTGCCTCAGGAGGCAGTGGAGGCCAACTCTCTGGATGCCTTCAAGAGAGAGTTAGATAGAGCTTCTTTGTAAGATAGAGATGAGGAAACCCGATTTTCACTGCACTGACGATAATGTGCCATTCATTGGACCATTGAGTTGCTAACGTCCTGACCATTCACCATTCACAGGTCATGTACTTCAGTTCCGTCTTCCCCTACCTGGTGCTGTTCTGTTTCCTTGTACGAGGCCTCCTGCTGGAAGGGTCCGCGGATGGAATTCGCTACATGTTCACCCCGAAGGTAACGGGACGTGACGAGACAGAGCCAGAGGGAGGGGCTGCAGATTGAGTTTAGAAGGATGAGGTGGGGGGATGAGGGAGGGGAGGGGGCGGACTGGGGGACAACCTCATTAAAACTTACCCAATAGTGAAAGGCCTGGATCGAGTGGATGTGGAGGGGATAAGTAGTTGAGGCCACAGTTCATTGGCTATATTTAAGATGGAGTTAGATGTGGCCCTTGTGGCTAAGGGGATCAGGGGGTATGGAGAGAAGGCAGGTACGGGGATACTGAGTTGGATGATCAGCCATGATCATATTGAATGGCGGTGCAGGCTCGAATGGCCTATTCCTGCACCTATTTTCTATGTTTCCACTGGTGGGAGAATCTAGGAACAGAGGCCACAGCCTTAGAATAAAAGAACATAGAAACATAGAAATTAGGTGCAGGAGTAGGCCATTCGGCCCTTCGAGCCTGCACCGCCATTCAATATGATCATGGCTGATCATCCAACTCAGTATCCCGTACCTGCCTTCTCTCCATACCCTCTGATCCCCTTGGCCACAAGGGCCACATCTAACTGAACGTTCCTTTTGGAAGGAAATGAGGAGGAATTTCTTTAGTCAGAGGGTGGTGAATCTGTGGAATTATTTGCCACAGAAGGCTGTTGAAGCCTAGTCAATGGATAGACATTAAGGCAGAGATTGATAGATTCTTGATTAGTACGGGTGTTGGGGAGAAGGCAGGAGAATGGGGTTGAGAGGGAAAGATAGATCGACCAGGGTAAGACGTGTGGAAAAGGTGACCGGGGTGGGTGGCCACAGGCAGCACTTGAGATCAGGAATCATCCTGGGTCCCCGACACTCTAGAGGAGGCAGCAGAGCAGGCCTACCGTGCCGCCCCGCAAAGCGATCCGTTGCAGTGATCGGCGCTTCCCGAGGCGCAGTGCGTTACTAACATCCGATCAATATTTTGAATTCCAATGACATGCGTCTCTTTTTTTTTTTTTTTTTTTTTTTTTTTTTTAATTCAAAAAATTTATTCAATTATTAAAAAATAATATTTACACTACAATAAAACAAGCCAGAACCCACCACCATAAATACAATACAAACATATATCCATACTAAACTATTATACAATTATGATACAATCCTTATTGAGGATATGACGTGCGTCTCTTTGCAGGTTGAAATCCTGGTGGACACTCAAGTGTGGCGACAGGCTGCAACACAGGTCTTCTTTGCCCTGGGCCTGGGCTTTGGCAGCGTCATCGCCTACTCCAGCTACAATTCCCGCAACAACAATTGCCACTTTGACGCCTACCTGGTCTCCTTCATCAATTTCTTCACGTCGGTCTTTGCCACGCTCGTGGTGTTTGCCGTGCTGGGGTTCCGAGCAAACCTCCTCACCAAGAATTGTCTGAAACGGTACGAGGCTGGACACCTGACACTGCCTGCAGGGGGCGCAGCGGTAGAGTTGCTGCCTCACAGTGACCCAGGTTCGATCCCGACTACAGGTGCTGGTCCGTACCTGACCCGTGTGGGTTTTCCCCGGCGCTCAGGTTTCCTCCCACATCCCAAAGATTCACTGCCCGCTGTAAGTTGCCCCCAGGCTGAGGGAGCCCCTAGACCAAAGAAACTGTAGCAGAGTGGTGTGGTCACAGCATACTCTCCCTGCTCAGAGCCGACTCCTAGTCAGTGGTAGGTTAGTTGGCTTCAGTGAAAAAAATTGTAAATTGTCCCTAAGCCAGTGCTGGCACGGGCTCGGTGGGCCGAAGGGCCTGTTTCTGCGCTATATCTCCAAACTAAATTAAATTAAAGATAGTGCCCGTGTGTGTGTGTGTGATCGCTGGTCAGCATGGACTCGGTGGGTCGAAGGGCCTGTTTCCGCGTTGTATCTCTAAACTAAATTAAATTGAAGATAGTGCCCGTGTGTGTGTGTGATCGCTGGCCAGCACGGGCTCGGAGGGCCGAAGGGCCTGTTTCCGCGCTGTATCTCTAAACTAAATTAAACTGAAGATAGCACCAGTGTGTGTGATCGCTGGCCAGCACGGGCTTGGAGGGCCGAAGGGCCTGTTTCCGCGCTGTATCTCTAAACTAAAGTAACGTGGGCCATTCACGGTTTAAGGATGAATTATGTGTGGGGATGTTAATGGGATTGATCATGGATGTAGGTGTACAGTTGGTGAGTAATGTCCAACCGCTTCTGGGAGGGCAGCAGTGGGGAGTGCCATGTTTAATCCCCCGGCTTTGACTGAGGTGGTTGGCGTGATTCAAGAGCTGGCTTCAGTGAGGGGTGATTCATTGGTTGACGGTGCTGCCTTGCAGGAACGGCCAGCTGGTGACGGATCTGATCGATAGCGGAATTTTGAAGGGACACTTGATCCCCGAGTCTCTGAATGAAACAATGGTGTCGCATGAGGAATACAGCAAGTGGTTCAGCTCCTTGAGTTCGGAGCTGTCTCTCTACGGCATCCAGCAGTGCGATCTCAAACAGGAAATGCAGAAGGTAAGGCAGACGCTGTCTTACGATTGGGGAAAGTAACGCATTGGTCCAGCAGGGGACGGTTGCTGTACGAACATGGAATGGGGAGGGCAGATGGGAAGGGATCCAAATACACAGAGCTTTGAGCTTGTGGGATCCTGTGTGGTGCAGTTGAACGGGAAGAGGCTCCTTATATATTGCAGCACAGGAGGAGGCCATCAGGCCCAATGGACTCATGGTGGCTCCACTTGGGGCAATCCCATCAATGCCATTCTCCATCCCCTTGAGTCACACAGCACATTTTTTCTCGTGCCCCTTCTTAATCTCCCCCCCCACCAAAAATCGGCTGATTTACACTGAGTAAAAAGTTTTTCCTCACCTCTGTCCTAAATGGCTTTAAGAATAAGGGGTAAGCCTCCAGTTTAAATTCCATTTGGAATATTTTGGAGGACCAAGAAACCAAGAACCTAGAACGGAGATGAGCAAAACATTTTTCCACAGAGGGTTGTGAGTCTGTGGAATTCTCTGCCTCAGAGGGCGGTGGAGGCCGGTTCTCTGGATGCTTTCAAGAGAGAGCTAGATAGGGCTCTTAAAGATAGCGGAGTCAGGGGTTATGGGGAGAAGGCAGGAACGGGGTGCTGATTGGGGATGATCACAGTGAATGGCGGTGCTGGCTCGAGGGGCCGAATGGCCTACTCCTGCACCTATTGTCTATTGTCTATTGAGCCGATCAACAACCTCACAGCAAGTCTTCAGAGGTTCAATTGATCTTTATTTGTCGCATGTACAACTTCACAGTGAAATTTATTAGACATGCGGGCGTTGCCATTTTAGGCACCGATATTCAAAGACCGTTCAGCCCACACGCTCGATTATGGAACCACAAGGTAAGTGATAGGAACAGAATTAGGCCATTCAATAGACAATAGACAATAGGTGCAGGAGTTAGGCCATTTGGCCCTTTGAGCCAGCACCGCCATTCAATGTGATCATGGCTGATCATCCCCAATCAGTACCCCGTTCCTGCCTTCTCACCATATCCCCTGACTCCACTATTTTTAAGAGCCCTATCTAGCTCTCTTTTGAAAGCATCCAGAGAACCGGCCTCCACCGCCCAATGAGGCAGAGTATTCCACATTCCTCGAGAACATACAAATCGTTTGGTGGAGCAGCGGCAGAGTCACTGCCTTACAGCGTTGGCCGCGCCAGAGACCCAGGTTCGATCCCGACTACGGGTGCTGTCTGTGTGGAGTTGGCACGTTCTCCCCCGTGACCTGCGTGGGTTTTCTCCGTGATCTTCGGTTCCCCCCCACGCTCCAAAGACGTACAGGTTTGTAGGTTTAATTGGCTTGGTATAAGTGTAAATTGTCCCGTAGAGAAAAGGAATGGGTGACGTTTTGGGTCGGTACACTTTTGTGCCTGAATGTGTGGGAAAGAACTGCAGATTAACTGCTAGTTTAAATTGAAGATGGACACAAAATGCTGGAGTAACTCCGCGGGACAGGCAGCATCTCTGGAGAAGAAGGGCCTCGACCCGAAACGTCACCCATTCCTTCTCTCCAGAGATGCTGCCTGTCCCGCTGAGTTACTCCAGCGTTTTGTGTCTAGCTGAGATTGGTTAGGTCTGTTCTGCTCTTTCACTAACGGTGAGTGCCGTGTTCTCTCTCTGTGCCGCAGGGGGCCGAGGGGACAGGACTTGCTTTCATCGCTTTCACTGAAGCCATCACGCACTTCCCGGCATCACCGTTTTGGTCCCTCCTGTTCTTCCTGATGCTGCTGAACCTGGGAATGAGCACGATGTTCGGAAACATGCAGGGAATCCTCACTCCGCTCCTAGACAACTTCCCCTCGCTGTCCCAGAGAAAGTCTCTCTTTACTGGTAAACAACTAAAGCTCGCCCTGTGACTAACTACCCTCCGAACGCACGGCTCCACCCTGCTGCTGCAAACCCACCTTCAAACCTGCTGCAGACACACACACACACACACACAAAATGCTGGAGTAACTCAGCCAGCATCTCTGGAGGAAACGAACAGGTGACATTTCTGGCCGAGGCCCTTCTTTAGACTGTATCTGAGTGCCTGACCCGCTGAGTTACTCCAGCATTATGTGTCTATCTGAGGTGCAAAACCTGCTGCTGTGTCCGGGCTGCATCCCCCGAAGTTCCGCACTCTCCTCTCTCCCACGACCCAATCCGATATCCCCTCTTCCAGCGTCTGCCTCACCTCTCCCATGTACCTCCTCCTCCGTTGCTCCCCAACTCCCCCCCCTCGCACCCTCCCCCCCCCCCCCCCCCTCGGTCCCCCACGCCCTCCTCATCTCCCCCCTCTCCCCCCCGGTCCCCACCCCCCTCTTCCCCCCCCACTCCCCCCTCTCCTCTTCCTTCTCCCTCCCCTGCCCCCCCTCCCCCCCCCCTCTCCCCCTCCCCCACCCCCCTCCCTCCCTCCCCCTCCCTCCCCCCCCCCCCCCCCCCACCCTCCCCCGCGGACCCTTCTCCCCCCACATCCCCACATCCCACAGTCTCACTCCGTGCCGGTCCTTTCATTCCAGTGTTGTGCTGTTCCCTGGGCTTCATCACCGGCCTGATCTTCACACAGCGCTCTGGGAACTACTTTGTCTGCATGTTCGACGACTACTCCGCGACGATGCCTCTGATTATTGTCGTTCTGTTCGAGCTGGTGGCAGTCGCCTGGTTCTACGGAGTCGACAGGTAAACGCTTGCTCCTCTCTCATTCTTTAATGCCTTTCCCAAACCGCCTGCCCTCACAACCTTTTAAAACTCCCCAAATCCGGCAATGGGTCAGATTTTCTGGGCTGTGGATGTTATTCGAACTGATGCTTTCGTGGTCTTTTAATTATTTTTGTCTCAATATTATACCATTTCCTTTGAACCCATTAAACGTAAATGATGAAGTCAGAGTCTCACTGGGACAGGGGCTGTTGAGCCATTCAATATGATCATGGCTGATCATCCCGTTACTGCTTTCTCCCCATATCCCTTGATTCCGTTAGCCCTAAGAGCTGCATCTAACTCTCTCTTGAAAACATCCAGTGAATTCCATATGAACTATGAGTACCATATGAACTTTAATGAAACATAATCCCTTGAATCTAGTCAGTGATGGCGGGTGGGATGTGAATAGTGAATGTGTTATTGGGATAATCTGCTTTGAGATCAGGAGCTTCCTCCCCTTCCCCTCCTCCCCCCCCCTCCCCCTTCCCCTCTTCCCCCCTCCCCCCTCTTCCCCCTTCCCCTCTTCCCCCCCTCCCCTCTTCCCCCCCCTCCCCTCTTCCCCCCCTCCCCTCTCCCCCCCCTCCCTCTTCCCCCCCTCCCCTCTTCCCCCTCCCCTCTTCCCCCCCCCCCTCCCTCTTCCCCCCTCCCCCTCTCCCCTTCCCCCTCTCCCACCCCCTTCCCCCTTCCCCCTTCCCCTGTTCCCCTTCCCCTCTTCCCCCTTCCCCCTCTTCCCCCTCCCCCTTCCCCCTCTTCCCCCCCTCCCCTCTTCCCCCTCCCCTCTTCCCCCCCTCCCCTCTTCCCCCCTCCCCTCTTCCCCCCTTCCCCTCTTTCCCCCCTCCCCTCTTCCCCCCCTCCATTTCCCCCCCCCCCTCCCCCCTCTCCCCCCCTTCCCTCTTCCCCTCCTCCCCCTTCCCTCCCCCCCTCCCCTTTCCCCCCTCCCCTCTCCCCCCTCCCCCTCCCTTCCCCCCCCCCTCTCCCTCTCCCCCTCCCCATTTCCCCTCCCCCCCCCCTCCCCTCTCCCCCTCCCCTCTTCCCCCTCCCCTCTTCCCCCTTCCCCTCTTCCCCTTCCCCTCTTCCCCCCTCCCCTCTTCCCCTTCCCCTCCCCTCTTCCCCTTCCCCTCTTCCCCTTTCCCCTCTCCCCTCTCCCCTCCTCCTTCACCTCTTCCTCCTTCCCTCTTCTCCTTCCTTCACCTCTTCCCCTCCATCCCCTATTCCTCCTTCACCTCCCCTCTTCCCCTCTTCCCCCCCCTTCCCCTCTTCCCCTTCCCTCTCTCCCCTCCCCTCTTCCTCCTTCACCTCTTCCTCCTTCCCCTCTTCCTCCTTCACCTCTTCCTCCTTCACCTATTCCTCCTTCACCTCCCCTTCCTTCACCTCCCCTCTTCCCCTCTCCCCTCTCCCCTCTTCCCCCCTCCCCCTTTCGAACCAGGGTTTATACAGGGCAGGTGTGTAGGATCAGGGTAACTGGTCTAAAGACCGGTTGTTGGACTTGGCTGTGGTTCATTTGCGTGTGGCCTCAGTTTTGTTCCAGAACGCCGGTGGTATTCCAGCAACCAGGCGCTCTCAGTGGGCATCTTCTGGCCTGTGTGCCAGTGATGGGGATGGGAGCGGACCTTCGTGAGACATTGCCGACATGGGGAGGTGGTGGGTCGGCTGTAACTCAAGCTCTTCTCATTGTAGGTTCTTCGATGACATCCAGGAAATGATTGGTCGCCGGCCGTTCTTTCTCTACAAGTACTTGTGGAAGTTTGTCTGCCCCATCATCATGGTGGCGTTACTGCTCGCCAGCCTGATCCGCATGTGTATCAAACACCCAACGTATCGAGCGTGGAATCAGACCAAGGTGAGATTATCCCGATAACACATTCACTCACTGCTTGCCTAATCATCTGGAGATATACTACCATTACCTGAAGATATACTACCATTGTGTTGGAAAGAACTGCACATGCTGGTTTAAATCAAAAGGTAGACACAAAATGCTGGAGTAACTCAGCGGTTCAGGCAGCATCTCTGGAGAGAACTCTGGATATACTACCATTATCTGGAGATATACTACCATATTACGAGAATGATCCCAGGAATGAGTGGGTTAACATATGATGAGCGTTCGACGGCACTGGGCCTGTAGTATAGAAGAATGAGGGCAACCTCATTGAAACTTAGCAAATAGTGAAAGGCTTGGATAGAGTGTGTGTGGAGAGGATGTTTCCACTAGTGGGAGAGTCTAGGACCAGGGGTCATAGCCCCAGAATTAAAGGATGTTTGGACGGAGATGAGGAGGAATTTCTTTAGTCAGAGGGTGGTGAATCTGTGGAATTCTTTGCCACAGAAGGCTGTGGAGGCCAAGTCAGTGGATATTACTAAGGCAGAGATAGATAGATTCTTGATTAGTATGGGTGTCAGGGGTTATGGGGAGAATGGGGATAGGAGGGAGAGATATATCAGCCATGATTGAATGGTGGAGTAGACTTGATGGGCTGAATGGCCTAATTCTGCTCCTATCACTTATGACATTCTTTATCATATGCGTGAAATTTGCCAGTTGCGTTTATTTGGTTTGAGTCCCGTCGCTGTGCTTCACTCGACTGATTTGACTGGTTGCTCCGTAAGAAGTACTGGTCAATGCGAGGCCCATGTCTCTGCTCTCTCAAGCACTTTTTCTTCCCTTGGTGGATCTTCAAGCCCTTCACTGATGTTATTTTCTCCCAACCACAAATGCACACCTGAAGTTTGTGTCCCGCAGCTGTTGTGGATGTCTCGTGTGCCATGCTCTCCTTGTCCGTAGTCGTTTCCGTTCCTGGGTCTGTAACCGTGTTATCAATTTAAGAATAAGGGGTAAGCCATTTGGAACAAATACTTAAGTTGTGAGTCTGTGGAATTCTCTGAATTCTCTGGAGCAGCTGGGCTTGTACACTCTGGAGTTTAGAAGGATGAAAGGAGATCTCATTGAAACATATGAGATTGCTAAGGGCTTGGACACGCTAGAGGCAGGAAACATGTCCCCGATGTTGGGGGAGTCCAGAACCAGGGGCCACACAGTTTAAGAATAAGGAGTAAGCCATTTAGAACGGAGACGAGGAAACACATTTTCTCACAGAGAGTGGTGAGTCTGTGGAATTCTCTGCCTCAGAGGGCGGTGGAGGCCGGTTCTCTGGATGCTTTCAAGAGAGAGCTAGATAGGGCTCTTAAAGATAGCGGAGTCAGGGGATATGGGGAGAAGGCAGGAACGGGGTACTGATTGGGGATGATCAGCCATGATCACATTGAATGGCGGTGCTGGCTCGAGGGGCCGAATGGCCTACTCCTGCACCTATTGTCTATTGTCTATTGTCTAACGCCTTTTCAACTGTTTGTGTTCTCAGGCGGAGGAGGTGTTGCTGGAGTATCCGAACTGGGCACTTGCCATGATGATACTCCTGATAGTGATGGCCTCTCTGCCCATCCCGCTGATGTACATCAGGCAGGCGCTGCTGGACAGGCAGCTCAGCCGCACGGACTACTCGGAGTGCGCCTACATGGGCACCGACGGGGCCGACGGCGTCTCCTTCCCTCTCGACGGGAACGCCGGCGAGGGGGTGGGGCAAAATGGCTACCTGAAGGTTGAGACGGAGGAGGGGGGCTTGGAGAGGTCGGTGCTGCTGCTGTCGGAGGAAGAGGAGGAGGAGGAGGAGGAAGAGGAGGAGGAGGAGCAGGAGGAAGTGTTTGAAATGGACGACTTGTCACGAGACCAAAGCTGCAAGGCGGGTTCGAAGTAACTCCCGCGGTATTTTGGACACTTTACGGGCCTTTCTATTTCAAAAAACTAAAGCAAAAACTTAGGAGACGCCTCCAGCCACGGGAGTCGTCCTGGGTTGGGGTAGTTCAGCGGCCGATAGGGTTGCGTTCGGAAACCGAGCGCCCCGGCTAGCAGGGTCTTCTTCCCTCTCTACCCAGCCGCACGTGTCCATCCTACACGGACGCCATTGCCGTACGCGGCATCTCCCCGTGGGAACGGGCGGCCGACTCGCTCAACGTTTCGCTTCCGCCGCGGACCACTGGAAATTAACGTGCGCGTTTTGGACGCGGAAGTTCACCGATTATGCAGAGGGAAGAGGAGAAAAAAATACATATATATATATATATATAGATACACTCGTCAGCACAATGAGAGTGAGTTCCTGAAGGGAAGTAAAACTTGTCAAATGTCTATTGATGTTGGTTTAAGGGGCTGGGAGGGAGGGGGGGGTGGGGGGTGGAGAGGCACAGGCAAGGGTGACCCAGGGGAGAAGGGAAGGGGGTGATGAGTCCGTGGAATGTCTGCATGTGGCATCCCGTGGCAAGGGATTGCGAAACTCCAATGAAGCGTTATCTAGTTCAACAATTAGTTGCAGGGACGCACAACTAGGCCGGAGAAGAGATTCTGGGGTCGCCCATGGAAAGCGGAACGGGATGTACAAGGAAGAACTGCAGGTGCTGGTTTGAATCGAAGGTAGACGCAAAATGGTGGAGCCACTCAGCGGGTGAGGCGGCATCTCGGGAGAGAAAAGGAGTGGGCGACGTTTCGGGTCGAGACTCGTCCCTCTCCTCCAGAGGATGCTGCCTCACCCGCTGAGTTACTCCAGCATTTTGTGGCTGGTGCCTTCGGAGAGGAGCAGGAGGCACCAGACTTGAAGGGGTGAGCAAAGTAGTCAATGTAAAGTAGACCTCTGTATCCTGAGCAGTTGGTGAGCAGCGGATAAGACACCACTCTGTGCATCTTTCATCTCCACGACACAGTCAAGTGAGCTCTAAATCTCCCTGCTCCACACTTGGCTTCCAGACCCACCCATGCCAGATACCCCGGTTCTATCCTGACCACGGGTGCTGTCAGTACGGAGTTTGTACACTCTCCCTGTGACCGCGTGGATTTCCTCCGGTTTCCTCCCACACTCCAACGAAGTGCAGGTTTGTCGGTTAATTAGCTTCTGTAAATTGTGCAATTGTCCCCAGTTAGTGTCTGGGGTAGTGTCAGTGTACGGGATGATCGCTGGTCGGCGCGGACTCGATGGGCCGAAGGGCCTCTTTCCCCGCTGTATCTCAAGTCTATCCCTATATCCTCCCGTCTGCCCACTGTCCTAAATCAATGGCACATGACCCTGGTATTCAGCTCCGCACAGTGTGGTTATAAATCACTGCTCTTGTGCAATCTGTACGCTTCCTGATCTCTTCCCGCTGCAGTTGGAGCGGACATTCCCACGGTTCATAAAAACACATTGGATGCCTGGTGCAGTTTTCACGCCTCTCCATACATTGCATCCAGTCCATCCATTGATAGCCCATTCAACGAAGCTGCCCAGCCACACCTTCCATCACTCGGTCCAAGAGCCCTTCTAAAATGTCCTCGGGGTCCCTGTCCCTCCCACACTTCCCCAGCAGCGGGTCTCGACCCGAAACGTCGCCCAGTCCTTCTCTCCAGAGATCCTGCCTCACCCGATGAGTTACTCCAGCATTTTGTGCCTATCCACTCACTAGCCTTCATTGACTGAGAGCATTCACAACCACCTTATCCACCTGCGAAACACCGTTTTCAGAGACTTTGGTATATATCGATTCCATTAACCTGCCCACCTGTAAAGTTGAACTACCAGACCTGCAATATATGTAACATTTCCTGGACACTAATTCTCTTTCCCATTGATAATAACCTCCGAGATCCCTTCTAGGACCAAGGACAAAGGACATTTATTGTCACATACACCAATTAGGGTAGTGAAATTTGACTTGCCATTTGCAGCACACAAATAAAACACTAAAACACAACATTAAAGAAGAATTGAACATTAAGCATACCCCCCCCCCACAATGGTTCCCACTGTGAGTGAAGGCAGCAAAGTCCAGTCCTCTTCCTCTTGTTCACCTCGTGGTCGTGGCCTACTTGAGGCCTCCACAGTCACCCATTGGATTCTTGACCTCTACGTTGTGGGTGTGAATCTTTGAACGATGCTGGCAACACGGAGGCCTTGGTCTTCGTGCCGTGCAGTTGGTGGGCGGTGCGGGATCTCTGCGTAGGTCAGATCAAGGCTTTAGTTAAGACTCTTGCAAAATGGTCGGCGTACGGAGAAGTGTGTAAAGTCACCGTGTGCTTCTGGATCACTAAGCTGAGCCGTCAGAAACGGTGCTAAATCTCTTTGCTGTAAAGTCAGCGCAACAGTTCAGGGCCTTCACTTGTTGCGATCAGTACGTGGTTCTAGATCTCTATCTCGCTCCAGGGTTTCAGTTGGTGCGTGGTTCTAGATCTCTATCTCACTCCAGTTGGTGCATGGTTCTAGATCACGTACAGTCGATGCTGCTATCTTTCTATTCAGAGGAGTGCCAGATTTCCACACGCTCTGCTCTGCTGCTGGTGTGATTGTGGAGTTTAATGTTGAAGATAGAACTGCAGATGCTGGAAAAATCGAAAAATGCTGGAGAAACTCAGCGGGCGAGGCAGCATCTATGGAGTGAAGGAATAGGTGACGTTTCGGGTCGAGACCCGAAACGTCACCTATTCCTTCTCTCCATAGATGCTGCCTCGCCCGCTGAGTTTCTCCAGCATTTTTGTCTTACCGTGGAGTTTAATGCAGTCAGATACTTCTCCATACCTGTACTGTAAGCAGGCTACACTTGGTTGTAGTTCTCCGACATTTGCATCACGATGGATCTCGGCACTGTACAATCTGAACTTGATTCTCGATCTCCGCTCTTGGATCCAGAGCGGTCCAAAGTGGGTGATTCGTGCCGTGCGGTGAGGCCGCGGTTCTGGAGTGCCAGTGGTTTACGCCAGCGGTTCGGGGCGTCACGGCGGGGCGGCGGTAGAGTTGCCGCCTTACAGCGGTTGCAGCGACCACGTGCGGAGTCTGTACGTTCTCCCCGTGACCCGCGCGGGTTATCCCCCGAGACCTTCGGGTTTCCTCCCACACTCCAAAGACGTACAGGTTTGTAGGTTAATTGGCTTGGTAAATGTAAAATGTAAATGTTGTCCCTAGTGGGTGTAGGATAGTGTTAGTGTGCGGGGATCGCTAATAGGAGCGGGCCGAAGGGCCTGTTTCCGCGCTGTGTCTCTAAACTAAACTAAACTAAAGCATTCACGCAAGGATAACATGGGTGGTGGGAGACCAGGAGCAGAGCCACTGCCCTGAAGCAAAGGGCGACTCCAGGGAGTGGCAAAGTGCTGATGAATGCTAGATTGGAACTGGAACTTAGACGTGGAACTTAGACGTGGATTCTTCCCAGGGAGGTGGAGATTCCCCTCTCCTCCCCTCCCTCCAATGAGGCATCTTAAGATCTTCCCACTGTAATGGGCAGTTGGGGGAGCTAACGAGAGAGAGGAGAGAGAGCCAGCACTTATGACTTGGACGGCTGTGGTACCAGGTCTCGTTGATTTAGTCAGGGTCATGTTTGACTTGATTCACCACTCTCTGTGTAATCCTTGGCAGATTAGAAAGTACTTGTGTCGGATGCTGGTTTAAATGGTAGGCACAAAATGCTGGGGCAACTCGGCAGGACAGGCAGCGTCTCTGGCGAGATGGAACGGGTGACGTTCCGTGTCGAGACTCTTCAGTCCGAAGAGGGGTCTCGACCCGAAACGTCACCCGTTCCTTCTCTCCAGAGACGCTGCCTGTCCCGCCGAGTTGCTCCAGCATTTTGTGTCCACCTTCGATCAGAAAGCACTTATTCCACATTGGTAAAACTGGCTGATTGCAACTTATCCAGGGGAGGGGGCTGAATGTTATAACTTGCCACAAATAGTGTTAAGGGGCCTGCCTCACTTCCGCTGAGTTTTTTTCGGCGATTTGCCGGCACCTGTCACAGTAGGTCGGCAAAATTCTTCAAAATGTTGAAAATCCAGCGGCCACCAGAAAAAGGTACGACTCTTTGGGCGACTACGAGTAGTCGCCCAAAGAGTCGTACCTTTTTCTGTCCCACCTGCTGCGACTATGACAAGTCGCCGAAAAAAAAATCCCGTGAGTGGGACCAGCCCTTAACGCGATCAAAGAGTTAAAGTATTGTTGAATATTGTGTAGATGTATGCTGTAGTCGTCAGTGTGTGGTCGTGTGTATGGTATGTCTGTATCGGCGATTGCGTGCGTGCGTGCGTGTGTGTGTACAGATGCTCGTCCAGTTAGCTGTTGTTATGTGAATGCAAATCTCGCTCCTGAGCTCAGAGAACAGAATGTAATTTATCACCCAGGGTTGAGGCTTTTTTTTACACAGTTAATGTGAAGAGCTGCCAACTACCAACAAGTAATTATTCACCAGACGGGCTTGCATTACTTTGTGTTATCTGTTACTTGACCCCTTTAATAATAAAATTCTTACTATTTTTGAACAAAGATGCATGGAAAATAAAGCATTACATGTGCAAGCAGCTACGTTGTGATTTATTAGTACACGCTACGGCAGATTGAGTAACATACATTCGCCCTTACAGAATTGGCACTTTACTTGTCACTAATAAAGGGGCAGTGGAAATTAATTTCTGTACACAGTTCAGTAGTCAAGTCATAGAAACATTGAAAATAGGTGCAGGAGTAGGCCATTCGGCCCTTCGAGCCTGCACCGCCATTCAATATGATTATGGCTGATCATCCAACTCAGTATCCTGTCCCTGCCTTCTCTCCATACCCCCTGATCCCTTTAGCCACAAGGTCCTCATCTAACTCCCTCTTAAATATAGCCAATGAACTGGCCTCAACTACCTTCTGTGGCAGAGAATTCCACAGATTCACCACTCTCTGTGTGAAAAATGTTTTTCTCACCTCGGTCCGAAAAGATTTTTAAACTGTGACCCTTGTCCTGAAGTCAAGTCAAGAGAGTTTATTGTAATGTGTCCCTGATAGGACAATGAAATTCTTGCTTTGCTTCAGCACAACAGAACATAGTAGGCATTGACTACAGAACAGATCAGTGTGTCCATACACCATTATATAAATATATACACACATGAATAAATAAACGGATTCATATAATAAAGTGCAAATAACAGATTATGGGCTATTAATGTTCATAGTTTTGTCCGAGTCAAGTTTAATGGCCTGATGGCTGTGGGGAAGTAGCTATTCCTGAACCTGGTCGTTGCAGTCTTCAGGCTCCTGTACCTTCTACCTGAAGGTAGCAGTACAAGTATCACCATACACAAGCATTGAGATACATCTTAGATCAGCATCTCGGGCGCAGTGCAAGTGAGCAGCAGCGGTACACTGAGACAGTGTACGGATGACCAGTTTGGCGCCATTTTCAAGTCCCAGTTGTAAGCGCAGGGTTCGTGATCTGTCCACGAAGGTCGTTGTCCTGGCGCGGGGGTCGGCCTGGCCAAGCGTGGTCGTGGTGTCCTCTGCCGCTCCTCCACCGCTGCGGTCCATGCGTTCCGTATCCTTCACGCTATCTGCCAGAGTTGACTGATCACTGCCCCAAAAACTTGATGTGTGTGGGATAAAATTCACACTCGTGCAATTTGCAGTTGGCTCACTGTGGCGCAGTGGGTGGAGCAGCTGCTGCACGACCGGGTTTGATCCTGACCTTGGCTGCCTTCTGTCTGGCAGCTCATTCCTTTGTGTGGAAAAAGTTACGCCTCAGATTCCTATTCAATCACCCCCCCACCACACTTTAAGCCTACGACCTCTGGTTCTCCATTCGCCCACTGTGAGTAAAAGGCTATTGCATTCACCTATCAATAAGACACTAAGAATAAATTCCTACCCTGGCCAACCTCTCTACCAGTGATGCCACTTTCAGGAAACTATCTATCTGCGCCTCGAGAGAGGTATTCACGTTCTGTGCGTCTATTTCATTTGTATCAAATATTGTACCCAGATCTGAAAAAAGGTTCACGCCCAAAACATCATCAGTCTAAAGATAGACACAAAGCGCTGGCGTAACTCAGCGGGTCAGGCAGCATCTCTGGAGAAAAAGGATAGGTGACGTTTCAGGTCGGGACCCTTCTTCAGACCCGAAATGTCACCCATCTTTTTTTCTTCAGAGAGGTTGCCTGTCCTGCTGACTTACTTCAGCACTTTTTGTCTGTCTTTGGTATAAACCAGCATCTGTCTATTTCCCCCCACAGATGCTGTCTGACCCGCTGAGTAACTCCAGCACTTTCTTTCTTGCTTAAGATTCCAGCACAGAGTCATGGAGTGATACAGCGTGGAAAAGGCCCTTCGGCCCAACTTGCCCACACCGGCCATCATGTCCCAGCTACACTAGTCCCACCTGCCTGTGTTTGATCCATATCCCTCCAAACCTGTCCTCTCCATGTACGTACCTGTTGAACTGTTTCTTAAACGTTGGGATAGTCCCTGCCTCAACTATCTCCTCCGGCAGCTTGTTCCATACACCCACCAGCTTTTGTGTGAAAAAGTGATTCATCAGATTCCTATTAAATCTTTTCCCCTTCACCATAAACCTATGTCCTCTGGTCCTCCATTCACCTACTCTGGGCAAGCGACTCTGTGCGTCTACCCGATCTATTCCTCTCATGATTTTATACACCTCTTTAAGATCACCCCTCAACCTCCTGCGCTCCAAGGAATGGAGTCCCAGCCTTCTCAACCTCTCCCTGTCGCTCAGGCCCTCGAGTCCTGGCAATATCCTCGTAAATCTTCTCTGTACCCTTTGCATGACAGCATCTGCAGTGTATTGTGTCACCACACCCAGAATTTGTTGGAGTACTTTAATCAGCATTGCCATCTGTGCTTCAGCACACTGTGACCCTTGTACTGATGCCATGCTAAGTCCAATATGCTTTTTTGTGTTTGCCGTGACCGACAACTCCTGGATTCAGTGCCAGTGTATTGTGAGCAGTATGCCAGAGGTGTTGTAATGACACAGTGGTAGAGTTGCTTCCTTACAGCGCCAGAGACCCGGGTTCGATCCTGACTACGGCTGCTTGTCTGTACGGAGTTTGTACGTTTGTACGTTCTCCCCGTGACCACGTGGGGTTTCTCCCACACTCCAAAGAGGTGCAGTTTTGTAGGTTAAATGGCTTAGGTAAAAAAAATGGTAAATGATCCCTACTGTGCAGGATGGTGCTAGTGTACGGGGTGATCGCTGGTCAGCGCGGACTCGGTGGGCCATAGGGCCTGTTTCCGCGCTGTATCTCTAAAGTCTAAAGTGTAACTCGCCCTGCAATAATAGTAACTGCCCTGTACCTCTCAGCCAGTTAGGTGAGGTGGCCACAGCATTAAGAGCAAGATTTAAGAATTTCAGATAATCTGGCATGCTCCGCACCTTGGTGGTCCCAAACATTAGTGTCAGATATTTTAGCAGATATCTCAGACTGATGAATATTAATATTTAAAAAAAAAACCCAAAAGGAACTAGAGAACACATGAGACTGCAGATGCTGGAATCTTGAGTAAAAACAAAATGCTGGAGGAACTTAGCGGATCAGGTAGTGTCCAGGAAATGAAGAGATAACATTTCAGATGTAGAACTTTTAGTCCTGGCCCAAAACATTACAAACAAACAAAACAAACAAAAGAGTCAGAAGAAGGGTTTCAGCCTGAAACGTTGCCTATTTCCTTCGCTCCAGAGATGCTGCCTGGCCCGCTGAGTTACTGTGCCTATCTTTAGGCAGATGATGTTTTGGCTGTGACCATTTCTCCAGATCTGGACCTTCTGTGATAGTTGGACGCAAAAAGCTGGAGTAACTCAGTGGGTCAGACAGAATCTCTGGAGAAAAGGAATGAGGTGACGTTTCTGGGTGGAAACCCTTCTTCAAACCAAGTATCTTTACTTCTATTCAGACTGAAGCTGAAGGTGACATCTAGTATTTAAGAGGGAACTGCAGATGCTGGAGAATCGAAGGTTACACAGAAAAAGGTAGAGGTGACATCTAGTAACCTTCTCTGCACTCTGGTGTGAACTCCTTCTCCTGCCTGTGGGGGGCGCTGCCGGACACTTCTGCCCAACCAACCCCCCCCCCCCCTCAACACCCTCCTTATTATAATATTGAAATGAGGGTGGGGACGCACTCATGCATATTAACGTTACGTGGTGGCGTAACGAGATGACGTGAGGGCGTGATGACAGGCGGGGAGGGTCCGCGCAGGCGCACTGTGTCCCCGGCGGGCGGGCGGGGAGGGTCCGCGCAGGCGCACTGTGCCGGTGAGGGAGGGCGGGGCGAGCGGGCGGCAGAGTTCGAGCTCGAGCTCGGGGCGCGCTATGGCCGAGGCGGACGCGGCGATGATGGGCGCCGGCGATGCCCAGGCCCGGACACGGGGGCAGGGCGGCCCGACTGCGCCCAGGCGGGGGACATCGGCGAGGTCCATGGGTGAGGAGCGAGCCGAAGGTGCCGGGTGGCCGGCCGGCCTGTGGAGGAGATCTGGGGCGGGGGGGGATGGAGGGATAGAGAGAGGTAGAGCGAGGGAGGGAGACCAGGCCCTGTTTCCGAATGGGGGTGAAGCTGTGGGGTGGAGGTGTGGGTGGGGTGAAGGTGAGGTGTGGGGTGGGGTGGAGGTGAGGGGGGGGGGTGGAGGTGTGGGGGGGGGTGAAGGTGGGGTGTGGGGGGGGGGGTGGAGGTGAGGGGGGGGAAGGTGAGGGTGTTGGGGTGTGGGGGGGGGTGGAGGTGAGGTGGGGGTGAAGGTGGGGTGTGGGGGGGGGGTGGTGGTGAGGGGGGGGGGTGAAGCTGTGGGGTGGTGGTAGGGGTGAAGAGGGGTGAAGAAGGTGAGGTGGGGAGGGTGAAGCTGTGGGGTGGGAGGTGAGGGGTGGAGGTGAGGGGTGGAGGTGAGGGGGGGGGGTGAAGCTGTGGGGTGGAGGTGAAGGGGGTGTGGGGGGGTGAAGCTGTGGGGTGGAGGTGTGGGGGGGTGAAGCTGTGGGGTGGGGGTAGGGGTGAAGAAGGTGAGGTGGGGGGGGGTGAAGCTGTGGGGTGGAGGTGTGGGGGGGGGGGGGTGGAGGTAGGGGTGAAGAAGGTGGGGTGGGGGTGAAGCTGTGGTTGGGATGAGGGACAGGGTTGTGTTGCGGGGCGGAGGAGATACCAGTGTGTGGGCAGGATACGGGTGGGTGGGTGATGGCATTGTGTTCTGGGGGTGGGAATGGACGGGGCAATCTATGGCCCTGGGATGGAAGGAAGAGGGCTCGACTGAGGCTGGTGTGGAGGGATGAGGTTGTCCCTGGGCAGAATGGAAAATGAGAGAGTAATCTCTTGGTCGAGTGTCAACCGAAGGGATGGGTGGAGGGTGATTGAGAAAGAGTGCTGCCCCATTCATTTTGGTGAATGTTGACCTCGTTTTACACTTTAAGATGGGGCTTGGTTGATGTGGTGAAGACTTTCGGTTTTGACTATTAGCTTTGCCTGCCCTGTTGTATGTGTGGCAATAATTGGAAGAACGCCTCCATTCCTGGCTCTGGAGATTGAGAGGTGGAGACAGTGTCCCTTTAGCTGGTGGGGAGGCTCTCTCCTCTTGCCATGGGGCTGCCATGAAAATAGGGCCCCCTGGATCATTTTGTCCTGACTGCCTAATCAAAATGGAGGAGGAATGAGACTGGCATTGTTCTAGGGGCTGGGTAGTACTTAGGAGTGATGCAGCAGCAGTTGTGGTCAGTGAGGAATAATACTCTGCACCCCTCCCAAGGCTGGGCAATTTTTGACCCAGAAAAGGGCCCACTGTAGTTCACAAGGAGCTGCTTCTCACTTCCTGTGCGTTACAGTTTTAGTTGGTTGGTTTTGCATTAGGTGTGAGTGTGCGTCAGTTTTCTCTTGAAGGCTGCTTGCACAGAAAATCTATAATTTTTAGATGACAAATGTTTTTACTGTGTCTGAGCAGCTGAAACTGGTTGACCTTTCCAGCTGTGTTTACCGGGAGATACAGCGCAATTATTGTCGTGGTTTCTGCGAAACATCCCTAAATCGGCTGCTTTATAACGATTGCAGTTTGTATCTGGTCCTTGTCTTGTGGGAGTTCACTGTTTGTGTTCATGTCTGGAAATCCAGTTGTTATCAACAAGGTGTTCGTCCTAACTGACGTTGCTCGGCGATCATTTCACTGAGCAGAGATCAGCCTGTTGCGAGCTCTTCCTGTTGTTGGATTGAGTGAACTGAATTTTTTTTGCTGTATAATTAACATAGGAAAAGTACAGTGTTTTACGAGCAAGTTCATGTTATAGGAGCAGAAATAAGCCATTCAGCCCATCAAGTCTACCCCACCATTCAATCACACTTCAGTTTCGCTGACTGGATAGCTCGTACCAAAAAAGCTTTTCACAGTACCTCGGTACACATGAAAAGTAATAAACAAAACTAAAAGCCCACGGTTTTGTTTTGTGTGTAGTTTAATCTGACTTCTATTTCAGATCACTGCTCAAATATTCCTAGTGGGCTTGTTATCTCACTAAGTACTTCCTAGAAGTGCTTGTGGACTAATAGGTATTGCAGCAACAATACAAGCTAACTGCATCCCATAATCTCACCTCTGCAATTTATCTCAACAATGTCTTATCTTAATATAAGGCCTTGAACAAAGTCTAATGATGTGACACATCAGCAGAGCAGTATTTATTTTAAAAGAAGACGAGCTGAAGCTGGAGGCATAAGATAGACACAAAATGTTGGAGACCCTTCTTGGGTGATGTTTCGAGTCAAGAAGCTTCTTCAGACTTGAGGCATTAGATTGGGCTAGCAAGAGCCTTTCGAAGATCAATTCAGAATGTCGGGGTAACTCTCTGGAGAAAAGAATAATCCTGAAGGGTTCCGACCAGAGACGTTGTCTGTTTCTTTTCTCCAGAGGTGCTACTTGACCCGATGAGTTATTCCAGCATTTTGTGTCTAGGGTATAAACCAGCATCTGCAGTTTCTTCTTGGGCATGAGAGCTTTTCGAAGATGTGTTTGGAGGAATATCTTGAATGGTGAGAGGTGTAGGGGAGGGATTTAGTAGATTTGTGACTCGGACAGCCGAAGGCACGTCTGCTGATGATGCAGTGTACAAAGAAGGGTGCAGTTAAGGTCAGAAGAAACTGATAGTCATGTTTTCATTTCTCACCATTCTTTAAGATGTTCATATTTCAATAGGCTGCATCTACCTCAACACTCTTGACAGACAGAAAATGCTGGAGTAATTTGACCTGAAATGTCACCTATTCCTTTTCTCCAGAGATACTGCCTGACCCACTGAGTTACTCCAGCTTTTTGTGTCTGTTCGGTTTAAACCAGCATCTGCAGTTCTTTTCCTGTACATTTTGTCTGCTCAACCCTCTTTTCGTTCCCTTCCTATTTCTTACCATCCCTCTCAGATGCCTATTCAAGCAAAAGGGGTCACCCTGAAGAAGGGTCTCAACCCAAAACGTCACCCATTCCTTCTCCAGAGATGCTGCCTGTCCAGCTGAGTTACTCCAGCAATTTGTGCCTACCTTCCATTTAAACCAGCATCAGCAGCTCTTTCCTACTCATGGCTTGTAATGGTAATCAGTCTATAGTTGATTGGTCTAGAAGTGGTGTAAATAGGATTTGAATAAGAACAGGAGAGGGAAATGGAAACACGTAGAAACAAGGAACTGCACATGCTTGTTTACAAAAAGAGAAACAAAGTGCTGGAGTATCTCAGCGGCTCAGGCAGCATCCCTGGGGAACATGGATAGGTGATGTTTCGGGTTGAGACCATTCCTGTCTAAAGAACGGTCCAGATCTGAAACTTCATCTATCCATGTTCTCCAGCAATGCTGCCTGAGTTACTCCAGCACTTTTTTTTAAGAGTGAAATGGAAGTTGCTTTCCTCTGTCTTAAAGCCAATTTCACTTTTTGGTTTCATCCTGTCTATAGCATAGTCTATTTTGTACCTGCCTAACTGAATGTTTCAAGTTGTGGAACATAATTTGTGGTTCAATTACTTTTTAGTTAAATTTCTGATATCCTTGCTGAAGGTGAAAGTTGTGCTGTGCTCCAACGTATCATCGTATTATATCCCACAGCCAGACTTCTATATTTAGGGCTAATCGTATTCAAGCCGTGCCACCTAACTTAGTTTCTTTTTCTTTTTAGACCAAGTCAGTCAGCAGATCATGCATACAGGGGAAACACTTTTACGAGGGTAGGTATCAGATTATTTTTTTATTACTTATTCTCATCAGTCAATGCAAGGCCAGGATTACTGACATTAGACTTTGGAGATACAGCACGCAGTCAGGCCCTTTGGCCCACCGGGTCCGCTCCGACCAGCGGTCCCCATACACGGGCGCTATCCTGCACACTAGAGACAATTTAGAATTTTACCAAAGCCAGTTAACCTACGAACATCAACGTTTTTGGAGTGTGGGAGCACCCGGAGAAAACTCAGGCAGTCATTGGTAGAGCGTACAAGCTCCGTACAGGCAGCACCCGTAGTCAGGATCGAACCCATGTCTCTAGCGCTCTAAGGCAGCAACTCTACCGCTGCACCATTCTGCCTCCCTTTTAAAATGTTGGATGATGTTTCGAATCAAGACCCTTCTTTGTGCTCAGAGGAACTGCCCAACCAGAGAGGTAGTGTGGTGGGAATTCAGCAAAGGTTGTCTCTCCCAGACTTGGCCCAAACAGGAGATTAGTGGGCAAAATTAGGGCACATGGTATTGGGGGTAGAGTGCTGACACGGATAGAGAATTGGTTGGCAGGTAAGAAACAAAGAGTAGGGATTAATGGATCCCTTTCAGAATGGCAGGCAGTGGCTAGTGGGGTACTGCAAGGTTCGGTGCTGGGATTGCAGCTACTTACAATATACATTCATGATTTAGATGAAAGAATTAACAGTAACATTAGCAAATTTGCAGATGACACAAAGCTGGGTGGCAGTGTGAACTGTGAAGAGGATGCTATGAGGATGCAGGGTGACTTGGACAGATTGGGTGAGTGGGCAGATGCAGTTTAATGTGGTTAAATGTGAAGTTATCCACTTTGGCGGCAAGAACAGGAAGACAGATTATTATCTGAATGCTGTCAGGTTTGGAAAAGGGGAAGTACAACAAGACCTGGGTGTCCTTGTACATCAGTCACTGAAAGTAAGCATGCAGTTAAGGCAGGCAGTGAAGAAAGCTAATGGCTTGCTGGCCTTCATAACAAGAGGAGTTGAGTACAGGAGCAAAGAGGTCCTTCTGCAGTTGTACAGGGCCCTGGTAAGACCACACCTGGAGTATTGTGTGCAGTTTTGGTCTCCCAATTTGAGGAAGGACATTTGTGCTATTGGAGTGCAGCAAAGGTTCACGGGGTTAATTCCCGGGATGGCGGGACTATCATATGATGAAAGAATGGAGCGACTGGGCATGTATTCACTGGAGTTTAGAAGGTTGAGAGGGGATCTTATTGAAACATGTAAGATTATTAAGGGATTGGACATGCTAGATGTAGGAAACATGTTCTCGATGTTGCGGGCGTCCAGAACCAGGGGCTACAGTTTAAGAATAAGGAGTAGGCCATTTAGAACTGAGATGAGGACAAACTTTTTCACCCAGAGTTGTGAATTTGTGGAATTCTCTGCCTCAGAAGTGGAGGCCGATTCACTGGATTAATTCAAAAGATAGTTAGATAGAGCTCTTAAGGCTAACGGAATCAAGGGATATGGGGAGAAGGCACGAAAGAGGTACTGATTGTGGATAATCAGCCATGATTACATTGAATGGCGGTGCTGGCTCGAAGAGCCGAATGGCCTACTCTTGCATCTATTGTCTATGTATCTATGTTTGAACCAGTTCGGCCAGCTGTTTCTCCTTAAGGTCATAAGTGAAAGGAGCAGAATTAGGCCAATCGGCCTATCAAGTCTGCTCCGCCATTCAATCATGACTGATCTATCTTTCCCTCCTAACCCCATCCTCCTGCCTTATATGGCACAGATTGACCATCCTCTGACTAAAGAAATTCCTCCTCATCTCCTTCCTAAAGGAACATCCTTTAGTTCTGAGCCAATGCCCTCTTGTCCTAAACCCTCCCACTAGTGGAAACATCCTCTCCACATACACTCTATCCAAGCCTTTCACAATTCGGTAAGTTTCAATGAGGGATAAGTAAGTTTCAGCGAGGTATAAGCACTACCATAAGTGCGAGAACCCTGGAAAATCTGCCATCAACTGCAGTTACAGTTGTCTGATTTGTTGGTTAGAATGGTGGAAGGCTAGCTGGATTCATGAACATCATTAGAACAATACAAAAAATGCTGCAAGCACCAGCTGCATTTGTCAGAACTAGTAAAAAGAAAATGCAGAGGATGACTCAAGCATGAGTTCAGTGCTGACGTGTGGCTTCTTCAGCATAGAGGAACCATCTGTTAAATCAATGAGAGGTAATTCCACAATGCATGAGTGCACAAAGAGAGGGGCAAGTGGGTGGGTGTCGATGGTAAAGTGGGTGAGGTGGGTCCTTCAGTTAATTTTTTTTCATGATTCTGAGAAAGTAACAGGAATTTTTTTTTTATTTCAGATTTATCATAGATCGAGCAAATAGAGGTGCAGAGGGCTGTGATGTGCATTTAACTGTCGCTGAGCTTGGTGGTCGAGAGGATGATCTTCAAAACCCTGAATTGAAGAAACTTGCCGTGTGCCTGAGGCAGATTGGGGACGAGCTCGACGGCAACGTAGAATTGCAGAGGTAAGGATCGCTCCAGCGCATTGCTGCTCAATAACTGATGCCCAAAGGTTGGGTCCTCGGCTCTGTTATTTCTGGATACTTTATCTCTCAGAAGGCTCAGTTTGTTTGGATTTTTCCCGCACTCTCATCACGTTTGGCCCGTATTCCTCAAAACCTGTCCTATCCATGTACCTGTCTAACTGTATCTTATACTTGCCTCAACTACCTCCTTCAACAGCTTGTTCCATACACCCACCACCATTTGTGTAAAAAAATGTTACCTCTCGGGTTCCTATTAAATTTTTCCCCCTCGCCTTAAACCCATGTCCTCTGGTTCTTGGTTTCCCTACTCTGGGCAGGAGACTATGTGCATTTACCTGATCTATTCCTCTCATGATTGTGTACACCTCTGTAAGATCACCCCACATCTTCCTGCGATCCAAGGAATAGGGTCCTAGCCTGTAGCTCAGGCCCTCGAGTCCTGGAAACATCCTCATAAATCTTCTCTGTGCCCTTTCCAGCTTGGCAACATCTTTCCTATACCGAGGTACCTAGAACTGAACATAGAAAATAGGTGCAGGAGAAGGCCATTCGGCCCTTCGAGACAGCACTGCCACAATACCCTAAATGAACACAATACTCTAAATATGTCCTCACCAAAGTCTTAAATAACTGCAACATCACCTCCCAACTTCAATAGTCTGACTGAGCAAGGCCAATGTGCCGAAAGCCTTTTTGACCACCCTATCTCCCTACAACGCCAGTTTCAAGGAATCAAAAACAAGTTTTGACTAAAGGATCTGCAAGTGGACAGTAAGGTACCATTATTGCAGAGGGTGGATATGATGTAATTTTCAGACCGATGTTTGCATGTGTAATAGTGAAACAAGTAAACAAAGTAATTTGCACTTCCTCCTACACACAGGATGATCGACAGCATTAGCAGCCAATGTCCAAAGGAGACATTCATCAAAGTGGCCAAGGAGCAGTTTGCTGATGGAGTCATCAACTGGGGGAGAGTGGTGACCCTCTTTTACTTTGCCTGCCGACTTGTTGTGAAGGTACGTCTAGTTTCTGTGGGTCATGCGGACGGGGGGCCTAATCAAAGGCGGGGAAGAAGGTGTTTTTTAATCTGTTGGTGCGTGCTTTCAGATTCAGATTCAGATTCAATTTTAATTGTCATTGTCAGTGTACAGTACAGAGACAACGAAATGCATTTAGCATCTCCCTTGAAGAGCGACATAGCAAACGATTTGAATAAAAAAAAAATAATAATAATAAGTGTCCGGGGGGGGGGGGGGGGTGATTGGCAGTCACCGAGGTACGTTGTTTAGTAGAGTGACAGCGGCCGGAAAGAAGCTGTTCCTCGACCTGCTGGTTCGGCAACGGAGAGACCTGTAGCGCCTCCCGGATGGTAGGAGGGTAAATAGTCCATGGTTGGGGTGAGAGCAGTCCTTGGCGATGCTGAGCGCCCTCCGCAGACAGCGCTTGCTTTGGACAGACTCAATGGAGGGGAGCGAGGAACCGGTGATGCGTTGGGCAATTTTCACCGCCCTCTGCAATGCCTTCCGGTCGGAGACAGAGCAGTTGCCATACCATACTGTGATGCAGTTGGTAAGGATGCTCTCGATGGTGCAGCGGTAGAAGTTCAAGCTCTCGTATCTTTCAAAGATCCTATAGCGAGTCCACTCCTGCTAAATCCAATGGGCTGACGTGTAGTACGCAACGGAGCAGAACGTAGGTCATTTCTTCGGCCATTTCAGTAATCCCGACCCGACTTTGGTTATCCCTCTCGCAGTGTAATCAACGTTGCGGGGGAACAGTTTGTGTTAATAAATTATAATTCTGATAATGAGGAGAATATTTTTACCAAAGAACTTTTATTTTTACGAGGATGTTTCCGTAACCGGCTTCCTTCTCCGCACTAGTATCTTTGCTCCGCTACGGGATCTTTGGTGCGGAGACGGAAACCGGTTACGGAAATGGGGGCGAAAATTACCCATGAATCTGCCCATGTCCGTACTACGTCTTTTTCGTCGAGTGGACCATCTTGCTCGCTATAGTATCTTTGGTATCTTCTACCTAACGGGGAGGGGAGATGGGAAAGTGATGTGGGTATGAGTCATCCTTGATTATGTTGGCAGCTTTCCTGAGCAGTGGGTGGAGCAATGGAAGCCAAACTTTTACTTTGTTTCTATGCTTTTTCTCTCCCCAATTCTCATCTCCTGCAGTCAGACCTGCAGCGATTAAGCAGCCTCTCTCAGCCGGTAGCGGAACAATCACCCTGTCATTCAGTCTCTCACTCGCCACACTACCACAAATGTTCCTTTCCATTTCCTTCACCTTCCCCAATCTTTACATTCAACGTTCATTTGATATCTGATTGTTCTCATCGACCTGAGATGTTATCTCTGCTTCTCTCACCACGGATGCTGCCCAAACCGCTTGACTATTTCCAGCGCTTATTACGGTTATTATTGTGGAGATTCTGCTGCAGAACTGCAGACACATTTTTAAGTTTGAACTGCAAATTCTGTTGGTCTTCTGCTCTGCTGTCTGATAATCCAACTCTTGTTTTCCTGGGATCTAAATCAACACTTAATTAGTGCCCTAAGTCCCTTTCATCAGGTTGGCGTAGCATTGTGGTCTCTGAACATTCCTAGCAGTTTGATCACCTGACTGCTGACTCCCTCCTCTCGTTGTCCCATTGATCATTCGGTATGACAATCATTGCCACGTTCTGTCTTCTCTGCCAACTACAATGTGGTGAATCTATGGAATACTTTGCCACAGAAGACTGTGTAGGCCAAGTCAGTGGATATATTTAAGGCAGAGATAGATAGATCCTTGATTCGTAAGGGTGTCCGACATTATGGTTAGATGCTGGGCTGTGGAGTCGGTCGGCTCAATTTTGGTGCTGCTGTAGTCGGTAAAAAAGTCCCGACCCGACTCCGACCTCAACATAAATTTCAGAGACTACGTAAATCGGATAAAATCCCACTTTTTAAACATACGGTGTAATGCTTTTATACTTTTTATTTAATTAAATGGAGTTTTAATTTTGTCATAGTTCTATATTCATTTTTTTTTTCCTTTTAGCATAATGAATTATGTTTTTTATCCAAGAAGAAACAATTTTTAAAAAAGCCTCAATAGCATAGCTACAATGTAGTTCTTGTGAAATGCCATCTTGTGTAATGTCATCATAGCAGATTTAGAATTATTATACCTACGGGTCAGAGTCGGATACACAAGAAATGTCGGAGTCGGGTGTTTTGGGTCGACTCCACAACCCTGGTTAGATGGCAGGAGAATGGGGTTAGGGAGAGATAGATCAGCAATGATTGAATGGTGGAGTAGACTGATGGGCCGAATGGCCTAATTCTGCTCTTATCACGTATAATCATGCACAATTTACCTGATTTTGGGTGGCAGTCAGATTGCCCAGAGTTTCTGTAGCTAAAAACAAAGGTGGCCAGAAAATGTAAAATGCCCAAATGGTTTTTGGTGAGCTGTTTCGATCCTGGATCAATGCTGGAGAGAAGACTGGGTCTGTAGGCCAGAGAGATGACTGGCCACGAATAAACCTCCTGAATCAGTCTTCTAATACAACAACACACAAAATGGCCACAGGAGTCAGTCTCGTGCCCCTCAAGCCTATTCTACCCTTCAGAATGAATATGGTTCAGATCTTGAGTCCTCTTCAACACCTGTTCCACAACTGAATCTCCCCTTCCCATTCCCACACTGACCTTCCTACCTGGGCCTCCTCCAGTGTCAGTGTGAGGTCACATGCAAATTGGAGGAACAGCACCTCATATTTTGCTTGGGTAGCTTACAGCCGAGTGGTATGAATGTTGAATTCTCTAATTTTAGTAACTTCGCCAAACAGTCCCCTCCCATTAATAGTCTGTTAACAAATTCCATGGTTCACAATGTTGTATCCCACTTGGGATCATGCTGTCCATAGCCAACTATCAGCCTACTGGAACAACCCTGCCTGAGGTCATCTGTTGACAGCCCTTCCCTGCTTCCTGCCTCCTGCAGTCTATCTGAAAATGTCCCAACCCAAAATGTCACCTATCCATTTTCTCCAGAGATGCTGCCTGACCCACTGAGTTTCTCCAACACTTTGTGTCTATCTTTGGTGTAAACCACCATATGCAATTTAGTTTTATTACATCTGAATTCCTCAAACTTTTCTTAAAAAAATATATATATATGTCCGCATCATTCTTACATACCTCTGTCTCCAAAACCCTGAAGTGTAGAGAATTCCACCCTCCAAAGAAATCCCATCGTCCCATTTTAAATGGCAGCTCCCCTTTTGAAGAGTCTCCCACTAGTGAGCAATTCTCAACATCCCTGATATGTCCGCTCAAGATATTTTTTAAAAGGATATCCATTCATTCTCTGCTCCGACAAGTTTGTATCTTGCTCACCAGATATGAACTTGTTGTTTTAAAAAAAAATCACATCCCAATTTGCTGCACTGATGTACTTCTAACTGTTTTGCTCCCGTCACAGCATAGTGCAGATTTTCCAACATCTGCAGTTCCTTCTTAAACAAAACTTTGCATGTCCATGTCCCTTTTAAAAAATGTGTGGCTGATCAATAATTTATCATTTTTAGGCTCTATGCCAGAAGATCCCAGAGATGATCCAAACTATAATCAGTTGGACTATGGAATACATCCAGGAGAATATTCTACGTTGGATTCGAGATCTTGGGGGTTGGGTGAGTGTTCTGCTGGTTTTCAGTAACAATGCAAGCTGAGTGCTTGGAGTCCTCTAGGTGGAGCAGTGCCTGTGAGGTAGAGGCAGTCTTTCCCTGCTTCCAGTTCCTGCCCCCTGCAATCAATCATTCCAACATCATTCCCCATGGAGTGTGACTCGGCCTGGGAGCTGAGTTGTGGTCTAGGATAGAGGGGCTGAGCCCCCTCTCTCAACATTTCCACCAGATACTATCACTCACCTATGCACGAGGGTGATTTGCAATAAATTATTCCAACAACTTCTGCTTCTTTGACGTGTGGGAGGAAATCAGAGCACCCTGAAGAAACCCACAAAACCACAGGCATGCAAGCTACACAGCCAGCTCCCATGGTCAGGATAAAACCTGGTTTACTAGAGGCTACCCTTCTGCTCATAAACTGTTCCCTCTGTTTTCCTGGTACAAGTGTTGGGCCTCACTACATCCAAGCCCAGTGTCTCACGCCAATCTTTGAGCCACACATTCAATGGTATAGCTCGGTGGCCATTTGCCCGTGGCTCAGTCGGGACCATGCTGTAATCATCAAGCTAGAATAGTGGCCTTGCCGCTAGAGCCACTGCCTCAACGTCAGAGAGACAAACGCAGGGTGATGCCTGTTTGGTCGTGAGAAGTCACCCAAAGAGTCGTGCCTTTTTCTGGTCGTCACTAGATTTTCAACACTTTGACAGTTTTCGGCAAGCTGCTGCGACTATGATAAGTGCCGGCAAGTCGCCGAATAAATCGCGTAAGTGGGACAGGCCCTTGACCTCCTGTGTTATAAGTAAATGCTGGAGCCTGCTTGGAATAAATTAGCTCATCAAACTGCTCCAGGAAAGCCTTATCCATATTCATGTTCATAGAAAATAGTTGCAGGAGGAGGCCATTCGGCACCTCGAGCCAGCACAGCCATTCATTGTGATCATGGCTGATCGTCCCCAATCAATAACCCGTGCCTGCCTTCTCCCCATATCCCTTTATTCCACTGGCCCCTAGAGATCAATCTAACTATCTCTTAAATCCATTCGGTGATTTGGCCTCCACTGCCCTCTGTGGCAGGGAATTCCACAAACTCACAACTCTCTTGGTGAGAAATTTCTTTCTCACCTCAGCCTTAAATGGCCTCCCCTTTATTCTAAGACTGTAGCCCCCGGTTCTGGACTCGGGACATTGGGAACATTGATCCTGCATCAAGCTTGTCCAGTCTTTTATAATTTTATATGTTTCTACAAGATCCCACCCTCATCCTTCTAAACGTCAGTGGATACAAGCCTAATCTTTTCAATCTTTCCTCATATGACAGTCCCGCCATCCCAGGGATCAATCTCGTGAACCTACGCTGCACTGCCTCAATCACAAGGATGTCCTTCTTCAAATTAGGAGACCAAAACTTCATAACCGATAGGAGCAGAATTAGGCCATTCGGCCCATCAAGTATACTATGCCATTCAATCGTGGCTGATCTATCTCTCCCTCCCAACCCGATTCTCTCCATAACTTCTGACCCCAAGTTATATCTGCCTTGTGGTGAGATGGTAATCATTTACCAGCATTGAATTGGCCATACCAGGTCTCGGGAAGGTGAGTATTTGGACTGATTGTAGCTGCAGATTGTTCAAAGCAATTTGGGTAGAAAGCTTCCACAGTCTGCCGTGCCTGGAGTATCTTGCTTGAGAATGTGCACATTGCAATGTAATTGTAGATGGTTCTATCCAGCGCCTTGTTGTTCTTCCACAGGAGGCCCTGCTGGGCACCCCAACCTGGCAAACCGTTGCCATCTTCTGCCTGGGAGTCTTCACCACTCTAGCGATCGTGAAATGGAAGTCCTCCTAAAGCAGCGCGCGGAGCCCAGGGGAGTGGCGGAGGCAGGTGTGCCGCCGGCGCGGGTGACCGCTGCTCAAGGGTGACTTCAAACTGGCACAGACCGTTGGCGAGGATGTGTGTGGCAGACTGCAGCAGCGATTTGGGTTTGTTTCTTGTCACCACTTGGGGGAAATGCCCCTCACTTGCCTTTGTTTCAGGAAACCCTCTGATGAGGCTCAATGCTGTTCCTCCAAGGACCAACCCACTGTGGAGCCAGCAGTGTTTTAGTGCAGAGTTTCAGGTGTGTGTCAGTATTTTGACTATCTGTACTGCACTTGCTTTAGCTGTGGTGGGTGGGTTGATTAAGGGGCAGGGGGGTGGTTGAGTGCAATTGTCAGCAGAATGTGTTTTACAGCTAGCAGCTGGCCAACATCCTGCAGCCACTTGTCATTTTTTTTAAATATATGGCCTCTCTTCAGGGACCTCTGTGGTAAAGTCACAAGTGGAGTGGCATCTGACTTGTGAGTGCACAGGAGCTGATTGTACTCTCAACATTGACTCAGCAATAATTTGTTCATAAGGTGTGTAGAGATGGACTGGGTTCCAGATTTGCCCCCACAGGGCATTTCATAGCAATGAGTTCAACCTGTCATTGTCTTTTGAATGCTTTGAGCAGTGTTGGTCTGTTGTAGCCACATCTTTTGGAAAACAAGGAAGTTGTAGACGCTCCTTGCAGAAAACAAGGAAGTTGTTTATAAAATGGAGGTGGTGTTTAAAGGCGATGCCTTCTGGCAGGAAGTGAGAGCTGGACTAGATGAGAGCTTTGAGGGATGAAGTGTTATGCAGGCTGCTCCTATAAATGAATTGACCATTTGCACATTGGTTCTAGTTTTATTCGAATTAAATTAAAAACTTTGCGACCATGAAAACGATTTCTGAAACTCGGGAGAAAAAATGGAATTTGTTCACCATGTTGCGGGTTTGTTTATGCTGTTGTTAATAGCTTTTGCAGGGCTAGTGATTAGGTTTTCTTTGATCGCTTATTACTTCTGGGTAACAGTCGCAGCTTGGGACCGGAAACATGTAAAAGTCAGGCAAGATTTCTGCTCCTCGACCCCTAGTCTGAAGAACGATACTTCACTTTCTGATGTGACTTGGCCTGGTCTTAGTTTTCTCCCCTGCTGGTGAAAAGGCAAGGCTAGGGATTGTTTCAGCAATGTGAATGACTGGGGCCATTGGCAGAGCGACAGTCGGGATAGGTTGTGGAAACCCAATTCCAGTTGACCATTGGAGTCGAGAGGGCTGGAGCTGACTAGGTTGGTGGAGGCATCAAGCAATGAGCAAGAGGGTGAGACGAAAGAGCAGTGGACCCAAACTATCTCTTACTACTCTTACTGCGCATGCTGTGTCAGTTAGCGCCTTTCTGGTCGTGGTAAAACATGTCTGAAAGTCATTCCATCCATCAATGCTGTCAGTATGGTCGACTAAGTCATCTCCTGTTGCAATTCTCAAGACTGAGTCTGAAGAAAGGTCTTCACCCGAAACGTCACCTATCCACGTTTTACCAGAGATGCTGCCTGATCCACTGTGTTACTTCAGCACTTTGTGTCCTTTGCTGTTGCAATTGATGCCGGCTGTCTGCCATCCGATGAACGGTTTGGTGTCTTTTCATCCCCCCTCCCGATGTGTGAAGTTAGACTGTGTATTCGCACCGGACATTCGCTTCTACTGAACCGGAGACGAGATGAAATACCACTATTTATCACGTTGCTCTTGTTGGGCTAACACTTCAAGGTACAGTCTGCACCTGTCCATGTAGACCTCGTTCATTGCCAGCTCTGGGATGTGGAGTTGGCATAACAAATACTTCCATCAGGTCTTGAGATCGCTCACCCCAAAGGCAAGATTGTTCCCAGTTACTGATTGTTCTTGGTGCAAAGAGGGCTACAGAATGTGATCCTTCTGTCTAAATAATGCTGCAGTTTTGGCTGTAATTTTTCCTGGTGAATTTACAACGGATTATGATTATGAGTGTGGTTTGCAAGATGCCTTAAATGGAAAGAGATTTTCAATTGCCCAGACAACACAAGCCTTTGTTCCCTTTGAGGCCTGATTAAGTCGCAGGTTCCTCTCTGGGGATCTAAATGATATCCTCCAGCATTTGCTGTGTGGTACAGTCCCTTTAGTGTAGCAACACTTGGGTAAGGAATTGTAAAATCACACTGCGCGGTTCATTCAGGATCTGGAGCAGTGCATTGCAGACATTTGTCCACTGTAGGTTTTATTGCAAACCGCTGGAATTTCACCAGGTTAATGTATACAGTCAGATCCATGTCATCAGGTAAATACAGGTCCACCCCCAATTTTTTCCAGCACCCTTGGTTCCAGAGCCTTTCTGGTTTACCTGTTTTGCCAGCCCAACAGGGGCCATATAACTATAATTCAACGATACACCTTGAGACGCACTAATTATACCCAGCCAATGTCTGTAAAACACCATTGACTGCTTGAACCTTAAATGAAACAAATATTAAATTTGAATTAACTCTTTTGGGATGGAGCCACCCGTCCCGTAAGAACAGGCAATGCCATGTGTGGCCACCCAGGGAACTGGTCTGGAGGTCTCAATGGCGCAGCGGCAGAGTCGCTGCCTTACAGTGTCAGAGACCCGGGTGGACCACATGGGTTGCCTCCGGGAGCTCCCGTTTCCTCCCACAAAGACGTACTGGTTTGCAGGTTAATTGGCTTTGATAAAAATTGTAAAATAATCTTTAGTGCGTAGGGTCGCTGGTCGGCACAGACTCAGCCTGTTGCCGTGCTGTATCTCCAAAGTCTAAAGTCTCATTATTTTGTCAGGGTTAAAGGAGGTACCGGACCATCAGTTGCTGGAAAATTGTTGGTGTACCTGTACTGCAAAGGGAAAATTGTGCCATCTTTCTGTATGGTTATACTATTACAGACCACTCTCTGTGAAATGGGCCTATATATCTCTAAACTGCAGGTGTTGTTTAGCCATTGTTCCTTATCCACCTTATCTAGATAATAAAAGCCTTCGGTGTGGGATTGCTGAGCACCCACGGGGAACGGGTAAAGCTCACCTGCCGTACAACCATTGTAATGCTGCACGGGTGCTTGGTCAGCATGTCTTCTTTGCCAGTGTGTGCTCTTGCTCCAACCTTGCAGGTGTTTGTAGCCACGGCTTTCTTCAAATGCCTTACCTTTTGTATAAGAATGTGAAATTACCTCATTACTGTGAACATTTTGAGGAGCAAGGCATTTTATTCCCGATGATGGAATAAATGTTCCTACATTTATAATCCTTGGGTGGAGCTTGAGTCAGGCTCCTTGTGGGCTATATATTATTTTTGGTGCTGTTCCTGGCTTGAAGCAGGTCTGGATCACAGCCACCCTCCATGGTAGGGTTGTAGTGCCCGGCTCATCATGTAGTTTGATCTTTACTTATGCCTATTCCACTACATGCTCATTTAGCCAGGGTTTTGGACATGGGAGATTCTGTCCTATCCTAAATACCTCGTTTTAAAGGACCAGAGAACAATTATCCCCTGTGGGGATAGTTTTCAGTGTCTTCTCTACCATTTCCTAACTCTGGGATTTTATACTGCATTACAATGCATGCCTGTTTCTAAGTAGTTGAATTCACAGTAAAACCAGTTACCAATGCAATCCACAGGGGGGAACATGCTGGCACAAATGAGGTGACTGACAACCAGTTATCAATTTGGTGATTTTTTTTTTTTTTTAAACCTGTATATGCATTTCTTTCCAGAGAGAATTATTTGCCCTTTAATATGACTGTTCTTCATCATCCAATTCCCCATTCTTGAATTTAATGATGTTATATTTTTGTTGTGAGAATCTATTTTGAGAACATCCGTAATCGGAGCAGAACTCGTGGCTCCTCGAGTCTGCCCAGCCATTCAATAAAATGGGCAATCCAACGCATCTTCACCCTATTATTCCTTTCACTTTTCCATCCCAAATTCCTTGAATCCCTTGTCTAAAAATCACCCATCAATCTAGATCCATTCCATAGGTTAAAGAATTATAAAAGCTTTAACCCACTGGGTATGAAAGGCGTTCTTCATTTCAGACCGACATGAAATGGCAGACCCCCTTTATCCTAGGACGATGGCCAGAGCTCTCTGTTCTTCAACCAAAGGAAGTTTTTTCTCGGCATTTGCCCTGTCAATCTGTAGCACTTGTAAGTTTTGTCCTTCTAAATTCCACCCAGTCCAATAGGAATCGTTCCCTTCCTTTGGCACTTGATACAAATCTCTTTACCACCCTTGGATAATTTTGCCAAAGCCATATCGAACTGGAGAAAGACTGACTTAGGCCATCTTTCCATGAATGTAACATTTGCCTTCCTGTTGCATGTTATACCTGTACTCCTTGTGGTATACACCTGATCTCTTGACACAATGTATTTGATAAGTCAATACGGTTTTTCAACCAGTCGATTCCATATTCCTTATTTCTCCACACAATGACTTTCCTTTATTTAGCACTGACGGTGTCCATTTTCAGAGCTTTCCAAAGTATGTTAAAACCATTGAAACATTTACCGTTAAAGGTAGTCATTGCTGTAATGTATGATTTACAGCAGTCAGTTTATGCACTGCAGGCTCCAAACCATTCATTTAATCCGTCTTCCACTTCCTCCAACACAGTTTCCTTCCCTTCCCAGCTTTGTACAGTCAACAACCTCGTAGGTGATTGTCTTTCATCAAAATAATTAATAAAGATGGCAAATAGCAGAAGTATCTATCCTTATGCCACCCCATGAATAACAACATTCCAAACTGGCCTTTAAACAGCCCAATGTTACCCACCCTGTGAGACCTTTTGTGGTACCGTCAAATAAACCAATGAATACCCCAATGTACTCCATCTGCCACCTCGCCTTGTTTTTGCCCAGCTAGTTACATCCACAAACGTCCCTTGTATAAAGGCACGCAGTAAAACATGTTTTGGGTAATCCTTGATTTGCCCACTCCCATCTGCAATTCTGATGATTCGGCATCTGGTTTGCCCTATAATTCTTGCAGCACTCGCACTCAACTTGCTAGCGGTGCTCGATATCCCGCGCTCTCTTCAAACTGACCAGGGTACATTTCCTGCACACTCCCTCTACATTTAATCAGAATCACAGGGAAATTAATTACCCAAAAATGTAATATCTGGGGGGGAACAAAACTGAATGCACGTGGTGTGTAATGTTTTTTTAATAACATCCATTAGTCTGGAAAATCTGCTGTTGCCAAAATGGTGGGTGAGCCAGATTACTGTGTTGCTTCTGCTGAAATGCTTTCTCCATAGACCGCACCCCACCTGAACTACAGGGCTTCATTCCTCTCCTGCCCCGCTATTGCTGTGATTGAACCGAGCAAAGTTTGCATTTTGGGGGTTTAACAATCAGCGGGCGGTGCAGATATCCCTCCTCTCCTTTTTAAAAAAAAAACAAAAAACTGCAACAGCCTTTGATTTATAAAATACTTGCCAACTGATCCTGACGACAGCGATCAGTGCTGCTAATTGTAATTTGGCTCATTGCTCCTCATAGTGGTTTTACTGTGTTCAGCCTGTGCTTTGAGGTACAGCGTTTCCTGAAACTTAATCTCTTAGTACAAAGATGTAATGTGAATTAAATAACTTTTAGACTATGGATTGGTAATGTTTGGGGGGAAACTGTGCTTTCTCTGTACAATTATATCATGCTGTTAATCTATTACCACAATATCAATATCATCAAAGAACACTTTTTGTACTCCAGTAAATTCCTTATTTTTAGATTTTTTTCACAATAAACAACAACTTAAATTTGAATTTAGTGTCTGGTATTTCCATGTGCTCCCAACTTTAATGCATCGATTACAAGACACCGCATGGAAACAGGCCCTTAGGCTCACTGTGTTGATGCCACCCATTCGCACTCCTATGTTATCCCTCTCTACACACAAGGGGTAATTTTTTTTACAGAAGCCAAATAACCTATAAATTGGCCCATTCTTTTGGATATGGGGAGAAACCGGAGCACCTGGAGGAAACCCACGCGGTCACAAGGAGAACATGCAAACTCAACACATGACAGCACCCAATGTCAGCATCGAACATGGGTCTTTTCCAGTGCGAGGCAAAAGTGATCCCAAACATCAAGGCAGCAAGATTGTTTCTGGCTGTGACTATCCTAGTGTCCTTGCTTGGTGGAAAACTTGGCCACAGGGAGACCGTGCAAACTCCACACAGATTGCACCCAAGGTCAGGATCGAACCTGGGTCTTTGGTGCCTGGCAGCACAACGTTCCCACACATCGGAATAGCAAGATTGTTTCTGGGTGTGGCTATCCCAGTTTCTGTGCTTGGTGGGGGCTGAGGGGTCTCTTGTCCCATTTCCTGCCCAGCCTGTCTAAATGCCTCAAAGTAACTGACCCCCCCCCCCTCCCCGACCCAAGCTTTGAAAAATTTTGAGATTTGGCAGAAATCCCTGATTAAATCGAGTGGCCTTGAGAGGATTTGAGTATACTTTAATTTGGAAATACTGCGTGGAAACAGGCCCTTCAGCGCACTGAGTCTACACCGACCATCGATCACCCGTTCACTAGTTCTAGACAATTCCGTACCCTACACACCAGGGACAATTTGCAGAAGGCAATCAACCTACAGACCTGACGGATACAAAGTGCTGCAGTAACTCAACCGGTCAGGCAGCTTCGCTGGAGAACATGGAAAGGTGACGTCTTGGGGTTTTTTTTTGTCCCTACTCTACTACTTACTATTTGTTTTATGTTCAGAAGTTCACAAATTATAGTAGAATTAGGCCATTCAGCCCATCGAGTCTACTCCACCAGTCAATCATGGCTGATCTCTGCTACCTAATCTCATTTTCCTGCCTTCTCCACATAACCCTTGACATCCGTTCTAATCAAGAACCTGTCTGTCTCTGCCTTAAAAATATCCACTGACTTGACTTCCAAGTCCACTGTGGCAATGAGCTCCACAGATTAACTACCCTCTGACTAAAGAAGTTCCTCCTCACCTCATTTCTAAAAGACCGCCCTTTAATCCAGACTCTGGTCCTAGACTCTCCCACCAGTGGAAACATCCTTTCCACATCCACTCTTATGCCTTTCATTATTCTGTAAGTTTCAATGAGGTCCCCCCCTTCAACCTCCTAAACTCCAGCCGGGCGGAGGCCCAGTGCTGTCAAACGCTCATCATATGTTAACCCACTCATTCCTGAAATCATTCTTGTAAACCACCTCTCCAGAGCCAGCACATCCTTCCTCAGATATAGGGCCCAAATTTGCTCACAGTGTTTCAAATGCTGCCTGACCAGTGCCTTATAGAGCCTCAGCATTACATCTCTCTTTTTGTATTCCAGTCCTCTTGATATAAATGCTAGCATTGAATTTGTGTTCCTTACTATCGATTTGACTTCCAAATTAACGTTTTGGGAGTCCTGCACCAGCACTCCCAAGTCCCTTCGCAACTCCGATTTCTGGATTCTCTCTCCCTTTAGAAAATAATCTATGCCTTCATTCTTATTACCAAAATGGATGACTCTTCACTTTGCTACACTGAATTTCATCTGCCACTCCTCTGCCCACTCCTAACATGTCCAACCCATTCTGCAGAGTCCTTGCTTCCTCTACACTGCCTGCCCCTCCACCTATCTTAGCACCATCTGCAAACTTGGCCGCAAAGCCTTCAATCCCCTTACCTAAATCATTAATATTAATACAGCTTGAAGAGAAGCAGCCCCGGCACCGACCCTTGCGGAACTCCACTAGTCACTGGCAGCTCCTTTTATTGCGACTCTTTGCCTTCTGCCATCCAGCCAACCTGCTATCCATGCTAGTATCTTCCCTTTAATACCATGTGTTCACAAGATGTTGGAGCAGATTTAGACCATTCGGCCCATCTAGTCTGCTCCGCTATTCAATCATGGCTGATCTATCTTTCCCTCTAAACCCCGTTCTCCTGCCCTCTCCTCGTAACCTTTCCTGACACCAGTACAAATTATATACTGAATGTTTTGTTATTTATTATGGAGTTTACAGAATAATATGTTTGCATATTTTTTCGTGCTGCTGCTCGAAAGAATTTCATTGTTCTGATTCGGGACATAAACACTCTTAATTTGCTGATCTATTTTCCCAGTAATCACAATTTAAAAAAAAAAAAAAATTTTTAATTAGAAGCCGTGTACAAAAGTATAAACCCCACGGCATATGACATAATACATTTATTGTACAGCTTCAATTTTAATTTTTAGCTGAGATGAAATAGAAAAAGAGAGAAAATGAAAAAGGAAGTGAATGTGTAAGAATGGAACCTCTAGACTACCAAATAAGTGGAGTCGAAGAAGTAAAAAAAATGAGAAAAATGTAAAGAAATAAAAAGACAAAAAGAGACTGAAAAACAAAGAGTGATGATATACCTGCTTCATCTCTCCCCACCCATCACCCAACCTGTAAATCGGTTTCATTCCAAAGTTGCGTTGCACCATACTATCCTTGTAATGAATCAATGAATGGAATCCATCTCTTCGAAAATTGCTCTGGTTTTCCTGCTAAGACAAGTCATATTTTCCAATTTAAGATTCATCTCAATTTAATCCAGTGCCTTAACAATGATAGCACTTATACTCGCTGGCCAATCAGCTTGTTGACCGGTGATGTCATTTTTAAATTTTTTAAATGTATTTGGAATGTGTGTCAGTTCCCAAAGGGAGGTCAGTGCCGATCGCCAGTTCCTCTCCAGGTAAGAGAAATTGTCTTTGCGCTGTCCCCTTGTATCAACAGCTAAACACAGGCGACATTATAAGCAAACCTTTACTGTAGTCAGTAACAATCGATTAACATACTGCAATGCGTCAAATCATACCATTTTTTAAAGCCAGTTCTTAAAGGTACACCACATGTACAGATAGTACATTGTTACTGCTGAACAAACTCAGTCTTGCCCTGAAACATCACCTCTTCCTTCTCTCCTGAGATGCTGCCTGACCTGCTGAGTTCATCCAGTACTTTGTATCTATCTTCAGTGTAAACCCACATCTGTAGTTCCTTCCTACACAAACTATGTGAATTATCGCCTCTGGGATTGTACGACGGTTAAATGTTTATATTAATGTGCCTTTCAACCTGTAATCAATTCACTTTTCCTCATTGATATTTTCACTGAGATCTGCTTAAAAGTCTCTCTGAACTGGTCATTCCAGACACCAGTAGCTCCAGTGAACTGCTCCTCCAGGCAATCCTCGACAAGTGTGTCCGCACATCTCGCTCAGTTAATGTAACTGTTGCCATGACATTGCATCAGCTTACATCTTCAGGTTAACTCTATTCTTGCTACAGACCCAATACTGCCTTATCGACAGCCAAATCAAGACAAGTTTATTCGTCACATACACATGCGAGATGTGCAGTGAAATGAAAAGTGGCAATGCTCGTGGACTTTGTGCAAAAAACAAACAAACAAACAGAATGGAACAGAGTCACATATTCTTTTACATATTGAATATTGTGGGCGGAAGGAAAAAGGGGGAAAAAACAGTAGGGTGGTACAGCAAAGTTAGTCCCTGGTGAGATAGGAGTTTACAGTCCTAATGGCCTCTGGTAAGAAACTGCTTCTCAACCTCTCCGTTCTCACAGCATGGCAACGGAGGTGTTTGCCTGGCCATAGTGGTTACCAATATACCTTATATTTGGAGTCTTTCCAGCGCAATGAACTCAAACTGAGAAAGTCTCCACTTTGTGTAGGAAGGAACTGCAGGTGCTGGTTTAAACCAAAGATAGACACAAAATGCTCAGCGGGACAGGCAGCATCTCTGAAGAAGTGGAATGGGGTGACGTTTCGGGTCGAGACTGAAGAAGGGTCTCGACCCGAAACGTCGCTCTTTCCCGGATCTTCAACTCTGGATTAGATTTGTTTAACATTGTCACATTGTATGAAAAGCTTTTGTTTGCATGCTCGCCTGTCAGAGAAAAGACTCTACACAAACACAGTCAAGCCGTCCACAGTGTACCAAAGGATACAGCATGTAGTGCAAGATAAAGTCCGATTACAGATGGTACATAGGTCTCCAGTCAGGTAGATGTGAGGTCAGGACCGCACTCTAGTTGGTGAGAGGAACATTCAGTTGCCTGAGTACATCTGGGAAGAAACAGTCCCCGAATCTGGAGGGATGCATTTACTAACTTCTGATGGGAGAGGGGTGAAGAGGGAGTGACCGGGGAGGGACTGGTCCTTGATTATGCTGGCAGCCTTGTCGTAGATGGAGTCGACGGAAGGGGATGTTGGTTTGCACGATGGTCTGGGCTACGTCGATAACTCTCACCGATTTCTTGTGACTGTTCTCAACGCCCCCAATCACGTGCAGGACACGCTATATTGGGTTGGCATTAATCTTCGTGCCCACCAGGGCTTTGGCACAAATGTACCCTTTCAACAGCATCCATGCTAGTCTCCCTTGCTCGTCCGTGCAGCAATTCTATACACACTGAGCTCCTCCTCAGAACTTGATGTGGTGAACTAGATGGCTATAGTATCAATCAAGATAAGTTCCTGATCTCCCAACCTACCTCAGTGCGACCCTTGCACTTTTTTTTAATCTGCACTTTCTCTGTAGTTGTAACTTTGTATGAGTCTGAAGAAAGGTTCTGACCCGAAACGTCACCCATCGTTTTTTCTCCAGAGATGCTGCCCTACGCACTGAGTTGCTCCGGCACTTTGTGTCTATCTACATTATATTTCTATATATTTTCTTTTTCTGCACTACCTGTTGAATTTGTGTATGGTTCGTTCTGCCTGGATCGTTTTTTTACAAAGTATTCACTCTGTCTTAGTATATGTGACAATGATAAACCAATGTCAATGGTCAAAGTTGCCGTACATCTCAGGCAAGTGGATTTCAATGTCCTGTCCCAATCATAGAAACATAGACAATAGGTGCAGGAGTAGGCCATTCGGCCCTTCGAGCCTGCATCATAGCTGATCATCCAACTCAGTATCCTGTACCTGCCTTCTCTGCATACCCCCTGATCCCTTTAGCCACAAGGGCCACATCTAACTCCCTCTTAAATATAGCCAATAAACTGTGGCCTCAACTACCTTCTGTGGCAGAGAATTCCACAGATTCACCACTCTCTGTGTGAAAAATGTTTTCCTCATCTCGGTCCTAAAAGATTTCCCCCTTATCCTTAAACTGTGACCCCTTGTTCTGGAATCATGATCCTCAGGCACGTAATTGCTGCTGTTAAATCTTCCCATAGAGTGCTGGAAAAAAAAGCACCCGGAGAAAACCCACACGCGCGGTTATGGAGAGAAAGTGGATACGTACAAACTCCGTACAGACAGCACCCGTAGTCAGGGTCTAACCCGGGTCTCTGGCCTTGTCAGAGTGCACTCCAAAGACATGCAGGTTTGTAGGTTAATTGGCATTGGTAAAATTGTAAATAGCCCCTAGTGTGTAGGGCTGTGCTAGTGTATGGGAATTGCTGTTCGGCGTGGACTCGGTGGCCCAAAGAACCTGTTTTCGTGTTGTATGTGTAAACTAAACTAAACTACTGGCTACTCATTGGAGCAGGCTTGGGGAGGGACAATCTGGGCCATAAACCCAATCTGCTGCATGTGATGTCCAGAGTCCAGCATGCTGCCCCATTAAGCATTGATTCAGATCCCAGGCAAGCGAAGGTTGGATTATTAGAAAGTAAAGGCAAAAGTCCAACAAACTATGTGGCATCAAAGGTTACAATCACCAGCTGCGCCACCTTGCCGCTCGCCAAAATGGTGGGAAAAGCAGTGTTAATGTTAATGGTCTCAGAATTTGAGGAAGGACATCCTTGTGATTGAGGCAGTGCAGCGTAGGTTCACGAGATTGATTCCTGGGATGGCTGGACTGTCATATGGGGAAAGATTGAAAAGACAAGGAGTTTAGAAGGATGAGGGGGGATCTTATAGAAACATATAAAAGGACTGGACAAAGCTAGAGGCAGGAAAAATGTTCCCAATGTTGGGCGAGTCCAGAACCAGGGGCCACACAGTCTTAGAATAAAGGGGAGGCCATTTAAGACTTGAGGTGAGAAAAAACCTTTTCACCCAGAGAGTTGTGAATTTGTGGGATTCCCTGCCATAGAGGGCAGTGGAGGCCTAATCACTGGATGGATTTAAGAGAGAGTTAGATAGAGCTCTAGGGGCTAGTGGAGTCAAGGGATATGGGGAGAAGGCAGGCATGGGTTATTGATTGGGGACGATCAGCCATGACCACAATGAATGGCGGTGCTGGCTCGAAGGGCCGAATGGCCTCATCCTGCACCTATTTCCTATGTTTCGATGTTAATGTGACAGGTCAAAGTACTTTCAGCAGAGCTGTGTCGGAGAGAAGACAAGTTAGCTTTGAGTTGCACAAGGGAGTGAGTCAAGTGGACAAAGGCAACAATCATTTTAGGCGAGGCCAGGATTGCCATGGTGAGAGACTGTTTATGAAATGATCTGTTTGATAAAATAATGAAAGGAGTCAGACAGAGAGAGAGAAAACAAAAGGACATGTGGGCACTTGAATGCAGGTCAGGGTGGAGAGAACTGGGTGTGGGGATAGCTCAGCGGTAGAGTTGCTCCTTAACGGTGCATGAGACCCGGGCGCTATCGTGACTACGGGTGCTGCCTGAACAGAGTTTGGGACAATCGGAGGTAGGCAAAAAAGCTGGAGTAACTCAGCGGGTCAGGCAGCATCTCTGGAGAGAAGGAATAGGTGACGTTTTGGGTCGAGACCCTTCTTTGGATCCTCTGTAGATCCAGCCTGACCTGCTGAGTTCTCCAGGTCTATGCGGTGCAGGCTCGAAGGGCCGAATGGCCCACTCCTGCACCTATTTTCTATGTTTATGTTTTGCTTTTAAAATAAATCCGTGGTCGGTTGAAGAAACATCACGATAGACCACTCTGGAAGTGCAGGTTTTGCTGTACACTTCATACTGTAGAACACATCATAATACTTGAGTGAATTAATGGGGTTAGATTATTTTTTTTTAACCTAATGTCTAGAATTGATCGATACCCACCCTATGTACCTTATACGTACACATGTACTGTGGATTCACACGGAACATTCACTTCTACTGAACCGGAGATGAGATGAAATACCACTATCATGTTGCTGTTGTTGGGCTAACACGTCAAGGTACAGTCTGCACCTGACCATGTAGACCTCGTTCATTGCCAGCTCTGGGATGTGGAGTTGGCGTAACAAATCCTTCTAGGCTAGGAGCCACTCGGACTGGAAGCATCATCTCCCCGACATGCTGGAATTCAGAAGATTGAGGGGGGATCTTATAGAAACTTACAAAATTCTTAAGGGGTTGGACAGGCTAGATGCAGGAAGATTGTTCCCGGTGTTGGGGAAGTCCAGAACTAGGGGTCACAGTTTAAGGATAAGAGGGAAGTCTTTTAGGACCGAGATGAGAAAATCATTTTTTAAACAGAGAGTGGTGAATCTGTTTAATTCTCTGCCACAGAAGGTAGTTGAGGCCACAGTTCATTGGCTATATTTAAGAGGGAGTTAACTAACCTTGTGACTAAAAGGATCAGGGAGTATGGAGAGAAGGCAGGGATGGTCAGGGATAGGTTACACAAAAAAGCTGGAGAAACTCAGCGGGTGCAGCAGCATCTATGGAGCGAAGGAGATAGGCAACGTTTCGGGCCGAAACCCTTCTTCAGACTGATCGGGGGCGGGGGTGGGTGGGGACAAGAAAGGGAAAAGGAGGAGTAGCCAGAAGGCTGGGGGATAGGAGGAGACAGCAGGGGGGCTAAGGAAGGGGAGGAGACAGCAAGGACTAACAAAATTGGGAGAATTCGATGTTCATGCCCCCGGGGTGCAGACTCCCCAAACCCATCATGGTCGGGGATAAGTTGGATGATCAGCCATGATCATATCGAATGGCGGTACAGGCTCGAAGGGCCGAATGGCCTACTCCTGCACCTAATTTCTATGTTTCTATGACAGTTCCCAAGAGAGCATACTTGTTTTCATTAGGCACAGCACAGCCACCCTCATTTTCCCAGATGGCCCTGAGATCATCCAGCTGCTTCTCCAGTTCCCCAACACGGTCCTTCAGGAGCTGAATCTGAACGCAGTTGCAGCAGCCAGAGGCTCCATCCGTGTCCCTGGGCTCCCACATCCTGCAAGCATCACACTGTCCCATCTGTCCTGTCATGAGTTCCCGCGTCCTGTCCTCTCCAGCTTTTTTGCGTCGCCTCCTCTCCTCGCCGAAGACTCTCGAGCCAAAGACACACTTTACTCACAAGTGGGTGTGGGGGTGGCTCAGCGGTGGAGTTGCTGCCTCACAGCGGCAGAGACCCGGGCTTCACCGTGCCTGTACGGAGTCTGTACGTTCTCCCCGTGACCGCGTGGGTTTTCTCTGGGTGCTCCGGTTTCCTCCCACGCCCCAAAGACATGCAGGTTTGGAGCTGAAATGACTTCTGTAAATGGTACCTAGTGTGTAGGACAGAACTGGTGTACGGGTGATCGCTGGCCGGCGCGGACACGGTGATCGAAGGGCCTGTTTCCACGCTGAGAAACTCAACTAAAGTGAAAGCAAAGGGAGATTTTTGCATCAGGCAGAGGAGAGAGGCAACCTGAGTTAACATTATAGGCGGGGAAAACCTTCTAGCAGTGGTGACCAGTACTGATGGGAGCAGCCAGTGAGTTAAATGGTCAGACAAAACGACTTTTGGTCGCCTAATTATAGGAAAGACGTCAACAAAATAGAGAGAGTACAGAGGAGATTTACTAGAATGTTGCCTGGGTTTCAGCAACTAAGTTACAGAGAAAGGTTGAACAAGTTAAGTCTTTATTCTTTGGAGCACAGAAGGTTAAGGGGGGACTTGATAGAGGTCTTTAAAATGATGAGAGGGATAGACAGAGTTGACGTGGATAAGCTTTTCCCATTGAGAGTAGGGATGATTCAAACAAGAGGACATGACTTGAGAATTAAGGGACAGATGTTTAGGGGTAACATGAGGGGGAACTTCTTTACTCAGAGAGTGGTAGCTGTGTGGAATGAGCTTCCTGTGGAAGTGGTGGAGGCAGGTTCATTGGTATCATTTAAAAATAAATTGGATAGTTATATGGACGGGAAAGGAATGGAGGGTTATGGTCTGAGCGCAGGTTGATGGGACTAGGGGAGAATATGTGTTCGGCACGGACTAGAAGGGTCGAGATGGCCTGTTTCCGTGCTGTAATTGTTATATGGTTATATGGCTGTAGGGAATAAGCTGCCCCCACCCTGGTGTTTCTGCCAGTCCTGGTTAAAGTGTACATCTTTAGCAATGAACCGCCAGGTTCGACGTGACAAAGGCCAGTGCCCTGACATTGCCCTGTGTTTACCCAGCGCAGTGTACACAAGCACACACACACACACGCAGGGTGTTTGTCAGCCGATGGCCACAGTGTTTTATGAACCTTCCCCCCCCAGCAGACAGAATGTGCACTCCCGCTGACCCGGCCTCCAGCCAGAGGTCCGAGGAGACGGAGAAGCTGATCAAGAAGAGCCACGAGGCCAAGGCGTGCTCGTACTCCCCGTACAGCAAGTTCCCCGTGGGTGCGGCCCTCCTGACCGAGGACGGAAGGATATTCACAGGTGAGGGGTGTGACCGGCACCAGTCTGTGCACTGACTACACAGGGTCGGCAGCTGGGTTAGGTTCACTGGTCTCTGTAAATTGGCCCCGGGTGTGCAGGTCTTCGGAGGAATCTGCAAAGAGTTAATCCGAATGTGGGGAGAATGGACAATGGGATCATAGATACATAGAAAATAGGTGCAGGAGTAGAGGCCGTTCGGCCCTTCGAGCCTGCACCGCCATTCAATATGATCATGGCTGATCATCCAACTCGGTATCCTGTACCTGCCATCTCTCCATACCCCCTGATCCCTTTAGCCACAAGGGTCACATCTAACGCCCTCTTAAATATAGCCAATGAACTGTGGCCTCAACTACCTTCTGTGGCAGAGAATTCCAGAGATTAATGTAATCTCTGGAATCAATTTCGATGTAAGGTTAGTGTAAAAGGGTGCTTGGTGGCTGTCATGGACTTGAGGGGCCGAAGGGCCTGTTCCTGTGCTGCATCTCTCGTGGGAGTTCAACAAAGGTGCAGATCCCAGGGGAGTCCTTGTAGGTGAGGGAGGGGGGAGCCCACGAGAGTAGCAGTGGCTGAGGGGAGGGGGAATTCCCTGGTGCAGACCCCCTTACTTTGGACTTTGGAGATACAGCCTGGGAACAAGAAGGCCCTTCGGCCCGCCAAGTCCGCGCCCACCAGCTTTCACCCCGTATGTTTGCACTACCCTACACACTGGAAATGCATTTCGTTGTCTCTGTACTGTACACTGACAATAACAATTAAAATTGAATCTGAATCTGAATCTGGGGACCATATTGCAATTTATACCAAATCCAATTAAGCTACAAACCCGTACGACTGGAGCGTGGGAGGAAACCAGAGCTCCCGGAGAAAACCCACGCGGTCACGGGGAGAACATACAGACGGCACCCCTGGTCAGCATCGAACATGGGGTCCCTGGTGCCGTGAGGCAGCAGCTCTACCGCTGCGCCTCCATGCCGCCCCATGGGTGAGGGGAAAATCCCTTGGGTGGGGGGTGCAGGGGCAGATTGGGAAAGGTGAGAGCCCCGGGGAACCACAGTGGGTGGTGGGACGGGTCACAGTGGGGGTGAGTCAGTGGCGAGGCAGAGTCCGGGCCTAACCTTGTGCTCCTCACTCCCCAGGCTGCAATATTGAGAACTCCAGCCTGACGGTGGGCATCTGTGCAGAGCGAGTTGCCATTCACAAGGCCGTGTCGGAAGGCTGCACCAAATTCAAGTCGCTTGCGGTTGCCAGGTAAACACAAGTTCATCAGGAGCGGAATTTGGCCACTCGGCCCATCAAGCCTACTCCGCCATTCAATCATGGTTCTCCCTCCTAACCCCATGCTCCTGCCTTCTCCCCATTAACCTCTGTGACACCAGTAGTCTTTAGACCCAAACCCAAACCAGTTAGGAGCAGACGAAGGCATTCGATCCAATTTGTGATCCCAGCTACAAAGACAGATGTATACAGCAATTTGTTCTTCCCCCGCACAATTAAAGCATGGAATAATCTCCACCCAACTATAGTTACCCAACCTGATGCAACTAAATTTAAAGTAGCTCTTTCTTCCCAATAACTCTTTCTGGTTTAAGTCCTTCCCTTCACCGCCTCCAGTTTAAATTCCAGTTGGAATGTTTTGGAGGACCAAGAAACCAAGATGCAGCAGCATGGGATCAGGCCCTTCGGTCTACTGGCCCACACATAGATACCAAAGGACACCCTTTGTTCTATTCTACCACCACTAGTTCTATTCTACACACTAGGGGGCAATTTACCGAAATCTATTAACTGACAAACCCGCACTTCTTTGGGATGTGGGAGGAAACCGGAGCCCCCCCCCCCTCGGGGGAAAAAGCGAAGGAATGGGTGACGTTTCGGGTGGACCTTGCTTTCTCCCCCCTTCCCAGCTCTCCCACAGCCTATTCCTTCACTCCATAGTTGCCGCCTCACCCGCCGAGTTTCTCCGTCTACTTTGTGACTGAGACTGTCACTCCCGCATTGGCCTCTGCAGCCACAAGCTGCGACGCTGCTCCAGCCGAGGTTTGGAGCAAGCAGCCAACAATTAGTATGCATCACCCGTGGGTCAGTCATGGGTGATGCATCCTCTGGTTTGTCCCCTCTCCTCTCACATCCTTAAACAACAGACAACTGTTTTGCCATGCTCCGACTCGAGAGAGCAACCCTGACCTCCTATCTACCTCATTGAGGAACTAGGGCCTATCTTTAATCGGAATTTACTGGACTCTATCTTGCACTAAGATATATTTATTCCCTTTATCCTGCATCTGTACACTGTGGATGACTGGATTGTAATCATGTGTAGTTTTTTTCGCTGACTGGAAGCCTGCATAGCATACAGAGATTAACAAGAGAGGCATGTGGAGTCAGGATCCTCTCTCAGCACCAGGCCCCTGTTAAACACAGGCACAGATACATTGCTTCTCATGAAGTACTATAATAATAATAATAAATTTTATTTATGGGTGCCTTTCAAGAGTCTCAAGGACACCTTACAAAAATTTAGCAGGTAGAGGAAAAACGTGTAAGGGGAATGAAATAAATAGTAGAGACATGACTAGTACACAAAGTAAAGACAGAATTCAATTCAAAACGCAATATGAGGCAATTAATGCACAGATGAAAAGGGAGGGGGACGTGGGGCTAAGGATAGGCAGAGGTGAAGAGATGGGTCTTGAGGCGGGACTGGAAGATGGTGAGGGACACGGAATTGCGGATCAGTTGTGGGAGGGAGTTCCAGAGCCTGGGAGCTGCCCTGGAGAAGGCTCTGTCCCCAAAACTGCAGGGGTTGGACTTGTGGATGGAGAGGAGACCGGCTGATGTGGATCTGAGGGACCGTGAGGGTTGGTAGGGGGAGAGGAGGTCAGTGAGATATGGGGGGGGGGGGGGGGCAGATGGTGGAGGGCTTTGTAGGTGAGGACCAGGATTTTGTAGGTGATCCGGTGGGAGATTGTGCATTATCCTGCTGACAAGATTTCTTAAGAAGATGTCTCAACCCGAAACGTCACCTCCAGAGATGCTGCCTGTCCCGCTGAGTTACTCCAGCGTTTTGTGTCTATCTTCGGTTTAACCCAGCGTCTGCAGTTCCTTCCTACAGATTTTGAACATGTTCTGTTTTGTTCCAGTGACAAGAAGGAGAACTTCATCACTCCCTGTGGAGCCTGCAGACAGGTCATGTGCGAGGTGAGGCTCCGTAAACCGGGCATCCCGGTGGCATGCTCGCCTGTTGGGCTGGGAATGGTCGGGAACGGGACTCTGGGTTGCAGACAGAACCAGTGGACAGTCTGGTCTGTGGACAGTCTGTTGACAGTCTGAATCTGTGGTCAATCTGGGTCTGTGGACAGGGGGGGTCTCTGTATTTTGGGGGATCAGTATCATTTTTGCAACCTGTTCTTCTGCTGCGTAAGATTGTCATTGTTCAACTTGGGACATATAGAAACATAGAAAATAGGTGCAGGAGTAGGCCATTCGGCCCTTCGAGCCTGCACCACCATTTGATATGATCATGGCTGATCATCCAACTCAGTATCCCGTACCTGCCTTCTCTCCATACCCCCTGATCCCTTTAGCCACTAGGGCCACATCTAACTCCCTCTTAAATATAGCCAATGAACTGTGGCCTCAACTACCTTCTGTGGCAGAGAGTTCCAGAGATTCTCCACTCTCTGCGTGAAAAATGTTTTTCTCATCTCGGTCCTAAAGGATTTCCCCCTTATCCTTAAGCTGTGACCCCTTGTCCTGGACTTCCCCAATAGCATATGCCAATAACAGCCTCTTGACCCTTGCACACAACGGGGTTAGAATCTAAGAATCGTCTAGACTGCGGTCTGTGGACACTCTGTGGACTGTATGGGTCTGTGGTCGCTCTCGGATTCTGTGTCTCACTAATAAAGTTTGTGAAGGAAGATTTACCTTTGAAGAACGGACTGCTGTCTCAAAACCAACGTACCTCACTCTCTCTCTCTCCCTCTCCCCCCCCCAACCAGTTTGGAACAAAGTGGGAGGTGCACATGACGAAAGCCGACATGTCCCACATGACCATGACGGTCGAAGAGCTCCTGCCACTATCCTTCGGACCCGAGGACTTGGAGACCAAATGACGGGGGCCGGCGGGGAGTGCGCTGAGCGTTCCCAAAGCGTGGGATTGTTCAGAGCAGGGACACGGTCCAGATAATAAGGACCCCGCTCTTTGTATCATTTTCAGTTGTATTTAATTCCGCAGTGTATTTTGTGACACTATAGTTGTATATTTTAACATTTCTGGAGGCGTTAAAGGTAATTGATTAACTATGTTACAGTTTGTTATAATTATATATGATATTAATTATAATAAATTTGTTTAATATAATGAACACATTTCAGCGATCACTCCGGCTGGTTTAATGCACATTACATCAAGATAGAGTGGGATTATTGATGATGTATACATGGAAACTTTGTGTAACCCTACTCCATGCCTACACTGGGAGGGTGTGATCTGGGATACCCAGAGGAGCATTAAAGCTGCATTTTACCTGTGGTGTAACTTCACTATGAATGTCTGATGGAGACAGCATAACGGGAGCTTTACATTGTACATAAAAGTAAGCAAGTGCAGCAGGCAGTGAAGAAAGTGAATGGTATGTTAGCATTCATAGCAAAAGGATTTGAGTATAGGAGCAGGGAGGTTCTACTGCAGTTGTACAGGGTCTTGGTGAGACCACACCTGGAGTATTGCGTACAGTTTTGGTCTCCTAATCTGAGGAAAGGCATTCTTGCCAGAGAGGGATTACAGAGTAGGTTCACCAGACTGATTCCTGGGATGTCAGGACTTGCATATGAAGAAAGACTGGATAGACTCGGCTTGTACTCGCTAGAATTTAGAAGATTGAGGGGGGATCTTATAGAAACTTACAAAATTCTTAAGGGGTTGGGCAGGCTAGGTGCAGGAAGATTGTTCCCGATGTTGGGGAAGTCCAGAACAAGGGGTCACAGTTTAAGGATGAGGGGGAAATCTTTTAGGACTGAGATGAGAAAAACATTTTTCACACAGAGAGTGGTGAATCTGTGGAATTCTCTGCCACAGAAGGTAGTTGAGGCCACAGTTCATTGGCTATATTTAAGAGGGAGTTAGATGTGGTCCTTGAGGCTAAAGGGATCAGGGGGTATGGAGAGAAGGCAGGTACAGGATACTGAGTTGGATGATCAGCAATGATCACATTGAATGGCGGTGCAGGCTCGAAGGGCCGAATGACCTACTCCTGCACCTATTTTCTACGTTTCTATAACAGCACCATGCATTTGAGTCCCGGGTTCGATCCCGACCTCGGGTGCTTTCTGTGTGGAGTCTGCACGTTCTCCCTGTGACAGAGTGGATTTCCTCTGGGTGCTCCGGTTGCCACCCACATCCCACAGACGTGCGGGTTTGTGGGTCAATTGCCCCTCTGTAAATTGTCCCTAGCATGTAGGGAGCGGATGGGAAATTGGGATCAAATGGAACCAATGCGAACGGGTTTGCGCAGACCCGTGTGGGCCGAAGGGCCTGTTTCCATGCTGTATCTGTCAATCAACGCAATAATACTGAAGATAACTAAAGCTGGAGTAGCTCAGCGGGACAGGCAGCATCTCTGGAGAGAAGGAATGGGTTGTGCATTCAACCCAGTGACGTTTCGGGTCGAGACCATTCTTCAGACTGACGCAATAATACTGATCAATAATAATTAAATATGATAAATTAATAAACCTTAATATGAGGAAACCACAATAGTCGGGTCCAAAGAAGATCATAGTTGCTGAGGTTAGTGCACATAAGGAACAATGGGATGAAGAATGTGTAGGAAGGAACTGCACAAGGAAGCTGGTTTATACTGAAGGCAGACACAAAATGCTGGAGTAACTCTACTAGTGAGGCAGCATCTCTGGAGAAAAGGCACCACCTCATGGGCAGTTGGGGAAAATACTAGATTGCTTGATGAAATGGGCAATTTACACCACAATTGAAGCACTTTGCCAAACCACTGATGAAAGCAGACACAAAAACCTGGAGTAACTCAGCGGGTCGGACAGCATCTCTGGAGAAAAGGAATAGGTGATGTACAGGTCGAGACAATTACTGGAGAAGAGTCAAGACCCATACGTCACCTATTCCTTCTCTCCAGCGATGCTGTCTGACTGACCCGCTGAGTTACTCCAGCTTTTTGTGTCTATCTTCAGTTTAAACCAGCATCTGCACAGTTCCTTCCTACACACGCTGACAAAAACATCCTGCATTCTCCAGGGGCCAGGCCTGTTGTACACCTCCCACATCATGTGAACAACATGTGCTTTTTGAGAATAGACAACAAAAAAAGCTGGAGTAACTGCGGGACAGGCAGCATCTCTGGAGAAAAGGGACAGGTGACATTTTGGGTCGAGACCCTTCTTCAGACATAGAGTCGGGGGACAGTGAAACGATAGGTATGAAAAGGTACATGGGACAAATGAATGAAAAAGGTGTGCAAGAGGACAAATCAAAGTATTGAAGATGATCAAGGAGAGGTGGTGCCCACAATGGTCCATTGTTGGCTGTGGGGAAGGTGATAACAAGTGATACAGCGAAACTCAGCACGACGACAGTGAAACTAGTACGACAACTAGGGTGGGGGAAGCAACAGAGAGAGAGAGGGGATGTAAGGGTTACTTGAAGTTAGGGAAAGGGAGAGGAGAGGGGGGAATGAAAAGGTGGAATGGGGGTTGAGGGAGCGGGACGGGGACGGGGGATTTGTGGAGGGGAAGAGTAATAATGGTTAAGAGAGAGGGGGGATGGGATGTGGGTGTGTGGGGGGATTTTGAGATAGGGGCTAAAGGGGAATGGGAGGGAGAGATGGGAATGCAGTGGTGATGGGGGGTGAGATGGGGTAATGGTGGGGGTGAGATGGGGAGGGAGAGGAGGCGGTGAGATGTGTTAGATGGGGTGAGAGATGAGGGGGGGTGAGATGAGGGGGGGTGGTGATGAGATGGGGTGGGGTGAGAGTGGATGGGGGGGGGATGATGAGGGAGGTGATATAGGGGAGGGGTGAGATGAGGGGGGGGGGGTGAGATGATGGGGGGTTTGAGATGAGGGGGGGTGAGAGCATGAGGGGGGGGTTGAGAGATGAGGGGGGGGGGGGTGTGAGAGA
>NC_073413.1:5572107-5642107 GCF_028641065.1 Leucoraja erinaceus | reverse complement strand
CAAAAAACAAAAACCAAAACAAGAATATTTATAATATGTCATAAACGATATTTATAAATAAATGGATTGTATGTGTCCGAAAAGGAGCAGGAAGAAGCCAAAGCTTATTAATTCTCACCCCTTATTCAACTGCTTATTATCTTATACAAATTTAACAGCTATAAATGCCTATTTCCATATGTACAACAAATCATTTACATTTATACACTAATCAAATATTTACAAAGACATACAAAAAAAGAGAGAAACAAAAATAAAAAAATAAAAAAAAAAACCTTCTTGTACTATACAGTATCTCTGAGTCATATATACAACCCATCACCCTATAATCATCCTTCCAAATACAATCAGTATAACAGATCTCCCACTCAGTCACCTATCCTCATCCCAATATCCTTTAAAAAAAAGTGTTTTTGTACATCTTCTTGGCATAGATGTTTTTAGTCAGTGAATATATATTGCCTTCTTCACTTCTAAAGTGAGCAATCCCCTAATGAATGGATTTGAGATTCTGCAGACGTTCATCCCAGGAGCTAGAAAGCAAAAAATATAAATGAAAGTTTTCCCTATGCTCGCAAACTGAGCCAGAGAATCCAATTCTGGGATCTCATTCACTGAGGCCTCCTGTAGCCATGCAGTCTAGTTACATTGAACAACCTTGGAGTGTTCATGTCTGATACCTCTAGTCACCAGCCAACATCAAAGCCAGGAACTCTTTTCTGGGAGTTTGTGTGGATGAACTGGTCACCATTTTGAAAAGCGATTCCATCTGTCCAGCCTGTAAAGAGGATAAATACCAGTAGCTAGCTCCTTGTTTCTACAATACCAACATATGCTGCGTGGATGATCTGATCCTTTGTCAGGCTGTTATAATGTGTCAAATTGTTGACATTAAAACAAAATTGGGTTGTAACACTTCAAAGCATGCTAACCTGTTAGATTTTTGTTACACAGTGTCATATTTTATTTGGATTACAGTGAATCGGGGTGTGACATCTTCCATGTAGTATCTCTGTTAAAAATGTCACACTCTGATTTAGGACATATTAGGTTGAGGATCATTATAGTATGTTGAGCTGAGGGTCAATTAGTGTGATGGAGTTATGTACCAGATTACATTTTTGACTGTTAGTTACCTGTTATGATTTTTGCTGTGTTTGATTATGATGAATGCCGTTTATGATAATCTGTAGAGTTGCTAACAGTAAATCTCTCTTACAGCGCACTGGAGCATGGTTTTAAGGCACTGACTGATCGTTCAGTCATGGCTGATAAGAGGAAATTACAAGGTAAGATCAAGGTGGATTGTGACAATTTGTTGGGAAGGGCCATTTACATGCAGTATGTTATACTGTTTCTAATACCAAAAACAAAGTATCTATGCGTCTTGTCTATGCAAGAATCGTGATAAAAGATACCTGAATTTGTTAGAGAGTGTGGCAGATTTTTGACCTCCCTGATTCAGACTGTTGGGCAAATCCCCTCACATGGTTCATTCAGGTTGATGGTAATTGCATTTTTTATCAGATCCTCATAAACCACTCTTTCAATTTCCCGGGGGATTCTTATGGAATATGATCCATTTCTTAATTTTACCCATCCCACTTGCCAGCTCTTGCTCAGTACAGAAATGGCTTTAATATTGTCCAATTATAGGATCAGTAACAGACGAGTGAAAAGTTAATTTAGCTTCAATAAAAGAAAACACCAAACACAAATTCTTAAGAGAAGACAAAGGAACTTTCAGAATGGCTTCTTTGTATTTTCATGTCACGATTGCAAATTGTTATCAGTCCGTGTGGAATATACCGAATTCTAAAGAGAACCAGTGGCTCATGTGCTGCCAAGCTTTATTCTGATCAAGGATGATTTTAATAACAGTTTTAGAAAAATGCTGTGATTATAGATTTGCTGATGATCATCAGATGCTGTTGATCATCAACAGATGCTGGGTGTGATCCTCACTCTGCAAATACAGTGCTTCACGATGGAGAGAGTCTCTCAAACTCTATACAGATATGGGCATTGTAGAGTTCAAGCAGGTCTTTGAGGGAAAGTCAGTGCAGGAGTTGTTCAAGGGGGAAGTGAGGGGGAAGTGGCGCATGTTGGTGAGGAGAAGGAGGGGAAGAAAGTCATACAGAGGGGCTGGAGACACATTGGATAGAGTAGTCAATGGTAGAGTTTCGGGATAAGGTGCTGAGCAGTCAGTGTGATCCTGCTGAGCAAAAGGTGTGAGGGATTTGAGAAGAAGGGGCATTGAGAAAAGTATTCTAATAAAGTGAATCATTGACTAATGTACCAGATACCATTCTATATTATTTGGAATGTGCATCTTTAAACACATTTTTAGCTGCCTCTGTCCTGTTTGGTTTAGTTTAGTTTAGAGATGCAGCGCGAAAACAGTCCCTTTGGCCCACCGATTCCGCGGTAACCAGCGATCCCCGCACACTCACACTATCCTACACATACTAGGGACCAAAGATCCTATAGCGGAGCAAGATGGACCACTCCTGCTAAATGCAATGGGCTGACGTGTAGTATGCAACGGAACGTGGGCCATTTTATCATCCATTTCCGTAACCGGACCCGACCCGACCCGACCCGACTCGACTCGCAGTGTAATCAACGTTGCGGGGGAACAGTTTGTGTTAATAAATCAAAATTCTGAAAATGAGAAGATTTTTACCAAATAACTTTTATTTTTACGAGGATGTTTCCGTAACCGGCTTCCGTCTCCGCACTAGTATCCTATGGGATCTTTGGTGCGGAGACGGAAGCCGGTTACGGAAATGGGGCCAAAAAGTACCCATGAATCTGCCCATGACCGTACTACGTCTTTTTCGTCGAGTGGACTATCGTGCTTGCGATAGGATCTTTGCTAGGGACAATTTACAAATTTACCAAGCCAATTAGCCTGTACGTCTTTGGATTTTGGGAGGATACCAGAGCACCTGGAGAAGACCAACGCATGTCATGGGGAGAATGTACAAACTCCATACAGACAGCACCCCGTGGTCAGGATCGAACCTGGGTCTCTGGCGCTGTAAGGCAGTGACTCCACCGCTGCGCCACTGTGCCGCCCCATTGTTAAAATAAGTGACTGTAATTCATATACTGCAATATGTTCCTAGATTACCTAAAGTTATTGTTTACGGTTTTGATTGGAGGTGGGGGTGACATTCCGCCCTCAGCTCCCACCAGATTGAATGTAACTTGGAATATTGAATCATTACAAGCTCGAGTGGAAACTTTAGTTCAAATGAAAGGCTGATTCCTTCAATTTTTTTTTTATTCGGCAGGAGAAATTGATCGCTGTCTGAAGAAAGTCAGTGAGGGTGTGGAAACCTTCGAAGATATCTGGCAAAAGGTAGAGTTGGTGAAAGTTGGCTGTTCCATTCCTATACCTCAGAGGCCCATAATCTTTTCATTGGGTGCCCACTTCTAGATGCCAGGAACCATTGAACCATTTTCTAGATTTGCTAGTTATACCCCATTAGCAAACATTTCCAACTTTTTCTTTCTCTGTACAACTTCATTTTTTTTTTTAAAGAGAGAAATAAGAAAGAAAGAAAGAAAGAAAGAGATAGTAGAGAGTAGAAAAACGTGTAGTGTGTATAAAAAAAGTTTTAAACATTTCCAACTTTGATCCCTCAAAAGGCAAATATAATCTTGCCTATTAAAGATTGTTATAAAATCCTCGAAATCCTCGAAATGCCCCCATTTCTTTCTGCGTATCAATTGTAAAGCGGCATATTGTTTTATCCTTTCAAAGTGTAGGAAGGAACTGCAGATGCTGGTTTAAATCAAAGCTAGACACAAAATGCTGGAGTAACTCAGCGGGACAGGCAGCATCTCTTTTGATGTTTTCATTGTCTGGCTTACCTTGTTTGTTTGCCTACTCTCTCCCCACTCCAAACCTGCCCTGTTCATAATCAAAAAGGTTTGGAGTGGGTAAGGGGATGGAACATTTTGAAATGACGTGTTACACGGCACATTCACCATTTCTATGGAACTAATTACTTTAAAGGCAATTTCTTAAATTCACTTACTGCCGATTTGTGCTACTTGGGGCCAAAGAGCCACTGAGCATAAAAACTCTTTGGCCCACCAAGTCCATGCTGATTATCAAGCTCCCAATCCATCACAGATCCCATTTTATTTTACCTCACATTCCCTTTAATTCCCCTCAGACCACATGTTCAATTGCAAATTAAAACATAAGAATCTGGATTTCACTGGTTTTTAAGAGTACAGATGGGTAAGTGACCTTAAATATCATGACTTGTTTATCAAAGCTACATTTAACTGTGCATAGCATAAACAGAAACTCTGGGAATGCTGAACCGGTCACGTGAGGTAGGTAGGCTTGGTTGAGCAATGACCCATTCTAACAATCTTCTTGTGATCAGGTTCACAGCGCAGCAAATGCAAATCAGAAGGAAAAATATGAAGCTGACCTGAAGAAGGAAATTAAGAAACTACAGGTGAGAGAAAATAAACAAAGCTTTGTTTGACCATCTACTGCCTTAGGTACTGAAGATGCTATTCTTTGCTGCCCTCTCAGGAAGTTGGTAGGTTTGGTGCAGCACTGTTCGAAGAGTGGAGATCACTGGCGCAAGCAGACAGATTGTGAATTTACACCGCTAATCTAGAGTTTAGAACAGCACAGCACAGGAATGGGCCTTTCGGCCAACAATATTTGTGCTGAACATAAAGCCTAGCTGAACTGATCTCATCTGCTAACACTTGATCCATATCCTTCTATTCCCCGCATTACATGTGCCCGTCTAAAAGCCTCTTGCAATGCCCTCCATAATGTTTGGGACAAAGACCCATCATTTATTTATTTGCCTCTGTACTCCACAATTTCAGATTTGTAATAGAAAAAAAAATCAGATGTGGTTAAAGTGCACATTGTCAGATTTTAATAAAGGCATTTTGGTTATACATTTAGGTTATACATTTTGGCTTCACCATGTAGAAATTACAGCAGTGTTTATACATATTCACCATTGTACCTGCCTCCACCACCACCCCAGGCAATGCGTTCCAGGCCCCCATCATTCTCCGTGTAAAAAAAACTTGGCCTACACAACTTCATTAAACTTATCCCCTCTCACCTTATAGCTATGCCCTCTAGTGTTGGATATTTCCACCCTGGGTCAACGCTATCTTTGCCTCTCACAATATTATATACTTCTATCAAGCCTCACCTCAGCCTCTAAAGTTCCAGAGAAAACAATCCAAGTCTATCCAACCTCTCTGTGAAGCTGAAACGCTCTAATCCAGGCACCATTCTCTGTAACAAATAGCTTGCGTTTCTCATATCCCGCCTCAAATGTTGCCAACTTCACATATATGTGTTTAAGAGGGAACTGCAGATGCTGGAGAATCGAAGGTTACACAGAAAAGCTGGAGAAACTCAGCGGGTGCAGCAGCATCTATGGAGCGAAGGAAATAGGCAACGTTTCGGGCCGAAACGTTGCCTATTTCCTTCGCTCCATAGATGCTGCTGCACCCGCTGAGTTTCTCCAGCTCACATATATGTGTGCCAGAACAGTTTAAATTATACAGCATATGCATGACTCTGATATTGTCAGAACCCACACTCTCCATGTGAACCTATAGGCGAATGCGGTTTTGTGTTCTATGCTCGGTGTGATTCCAACCAATATGATAATGTGTGAAAACAATAAGTTTATTTTTGTGCAGAATGCAATTCCGTCTTTTAATTCTCCTTCCTGATACTCACTCCTCCATGGCATCTTTTTGCTGTCCAGCATATTGTTAGTGCAAACACCAATTTAAAGCTGAGCAGGAGACCACGGCACTGAAGGATCCCTGGCTTGGAATGTAGCAGAAATACGTGGTTCTGATGTGAATATGAATGGTTTGATTTTTGTCAAAAGCTGTGAATTGTGACACAACAGAACAGGCGTTGCACCATTCTGACATTCTCTCAGACCTATTGTCTTCATTGGCTGAATCGATGTGCTGGGGTGCTGCATTTGCAGCTTTACAGGCCTCACTAATGTTAAAGCCACTCAGTGACTCTGGGGGTCATGTTATCCCAAGGATTTAGAGTTGATTGAAAGCTGCATTTGATAACCAGGTTAGATAATGACTAGATAAAATATTTTGATCGATGTGTATGACATCATTGGCAAGACCACCTTATTATTACCATTATTGCCATTCTTAATAGTCCTTGAGAAAATGGTGGTAAATTATATTCTTGAGTCCATTTGGTGAAGTTGCTACCACAATGTTAATAGGCAGAGTGTTCCATTGATTTTTCTTACAACCATGATGAAACAGCAGCATGAACCCAAATTAGGAAGAGGAGCTAACAAGTGGTTATTTCCCCATGTGTTGGACACCATCCTTTCTAGATGGTAGAGTTCAGGCGTTTGTGTTTCAAAGGATTCACGGTGCTCACGGTGAGTTGTTGTGATACATTTTGGTGGTGTGAGAGAATGTTTAAGGGCCTGTCCCGCTGTACGAGGTAAATCAAGAGTTCTTCTGAGTTTCCCCTGATTCGAACTCGGAGAATTACGGCAATGGCCGCTCGTAGGTACTCGGGGCTCTCATGGACATTTTTCAACATGTTGAAAAATCTTCACGAGCTTATCGCGTTTCCCGAGTACCTGCCGTTAGCGTTACGAGCCGCTAAGAGACGGCCCGAGCTCCGACGTACGTTCTACGTGCTTACCATGAGGTTGATTTTTTTTTTAAACTCGGGAGAGCTCTTGAATTACCTCGTACAGTAGGACAGGCCCTTTAGAATGGAGGATTGGATGTTAATCAAATGGAACTGCTTTGTCTCAGATAGTGTTGAGATTCTTGTTGGAGCTACATTGATCTAAGCAGCGGAGAATATTCCGTCACACTATTAATTTAACTATTGTAGACGATGAAGTGGCAGCAGCAAGTAAGAGGAATACCCTTGCCTCAGATACACACATATCTGTAATTTTATTGTGGGTGGTAGAATTAAGTATCTGGTCAGCATGAACTCAAGAATGTGAAGCATAGTCTCAATCTGTGTCAAAGAGATGTAGTAGAATGAAAAGAATAGATTTTAGTACAAAATGAGCCTCATCTGGTTCAGTCGTGTACTTCCCTAGCTTCAAAAGGAAGAATATAAAAGTGTTTGAGCTCATCCTTGTCATGCTAGAACGAACTAGAAATTCACAAATAAGTACTTGGATAAACAGTGGGTGGTGTATACAGGATGGAGGGGATAGAAACATAGAACTAATATAGTGCATGGAAATAGGCCCTTCAGCCCAGCTTGTCCATGCCGACCACGTTGCTCAACCGGGCTAGCCCCACTTGCCTGTGCCTCGCCCATATCACTCCAAACCTTTCCTATCCATGTACCTGCCAATTGCCTTTTAAATGTAGTAACTATACCAGCCTCTCATCATTTTTACTGGCAGCTTATTCCCTCTATGGACCACACATCCTCTGTGGGGAAAAAAAAGTTACCTCTTGGGCCCCTTTTAAATCTTCTCCGTTTCACTTTAATCCTACACCCTCTTGTTTTCGACACCCCTCCTTGGGGAAAATACCGTGGCTATTCACTTTGTCTGTGCCCCTCATGATGTTATCAACTTCTCTAAAGTCACTGTTCATCCTTGTATGCTCCAAGGAAAAAATACACAGCCTATTTAACCTCTTGTGAATCAAACCTTTCAGACCTGGTAACAGAGAAAATAGGTGCAGGAGTAGGCCTTTCGGCCTTTCGAGCCAGCATATGATGATTGTTGATCATCCAAAATCAATACCCCGTTCCTGCTTTCTCCCCATATCCCTTGATTCCGTTAGCCCTAAGAGCTATATCTAACTCTCTCTTAAATATATCTTGTTTGCACCTTTATGACATCCTTCCTGTAGCAGGGCGACCAAAACTGTACACAGTACTCTGAATGTGGCCTACCAACATCTTGTACCGTTGTTAAAGACAACCCATGCCTGTATTCAATATCCTGATATGACCAAGCATGCCTTCTGACAATAAAATGCCATCGTATCGTATGCCAAACACTGTCTTCACTACTCTGTCAGCAATTTCATGGAACTATGTTCCTGCCATCCTAAGCCTCACTGTTCTACAGCCCTCTTGCGGCCCGATAATTTACTGAAAAGTCCTGACGTGATTTGTCTTACCAAAATACACCTCACAGTTATCTAAATTAAACCAATCTGCTATTCCTCAGCAGGTAAGAATTTCATAGTTCTGTTTTGGGACATATGACAATAAAACATTTTTGACATTTGCCCAGTCCATCAAGGTCCCGTTATAATCTTAGATAATCTTCTTTACTTTCACTATACCCCACCTTTAGTGTCAAATGCAAACTTACTAACCATGCCATCTGCATTCACACCCAAATCATTAATATAAATAAATAACAAATAATGATCACTGGTGTCCAGTGTGGAAGAAAATCTCTTCAACCACCCTCTCTTCCCTGCCTTCAAGCCAATTTTGTAACCAGTTACCTAGCTTGCCCTGGATCCCATGTGATGTTACCTTCCAGACAGCCTACAGGGCGGCACCTTGTTAATGGTCTTGCTGTGTAGTCTATGTAGATATCTTCTGCCCTCGGTTACTCTTCAAAACAATCAATCTAATTCATGAGACATGATTTCCCACACATGCATTCATGCTGACTATCCGTAATCACTCTTTGCCTTTCCAAATACATGTAGATCTTGTCACTCAGAATCTCCACTGATTACTTACCCACCGCTGATGTTAGACTGATTGTCTGTAGTTCCCAGGCTTTTCCTTGCAGCTTTTCTTAAATAGATGCACACTTTAGCCACTTAGCAGTCACCACATTCATGATATCCATGAAATAACTGTCTCTGCCAGAGTCCCTGCAATTTCTTCCCAGCTTCCCACGATGTGCTAGGATACACTCGATCAGGTCCCAGGGATTTATCTATAAGACCTCCAGCACCTTTTATGTTATGTCGATGCTCTTCCAAGCTTTCACTATTAACTTTCCCAACTTCTCTAGCATCCCTGTCTTTCTCCGTAAATGCACGAGAAATGAATCATTTAACACCTTACCCATCTCCTGTGGCTCCACACATTAACAATGTCGTTGATCTTTAAGGGGCCCTGTAATTATTTCCATAGTTACTATTTTGCCCTTAATATACTTGTAAAATCTCCTGGTTCTCCTTGTCTGCTAAAGCTATTTCCAGTCTCCTTTTCATCCAGGGCATCACTTGATCCCAGCTGTCTATATCTGACGTATGCCTCCTTGAACATGACGGAGAGTTTCACAAAATCTACTGCTTTTAGGTGTGACTGAAATATTAAACCGAGTTTTGAGATGAATTCCCCCATAGCAAAACTATTTGTGAACCTGTAAAAATATTTGTTAAATAGAGCATTTAAGAAGAATCATTGGCATTCAAAGTAATGAACGAATAAGGAGACTGCCGAGAGGACTACACAGATGTGTCATCCCAGTTTGGAACAAACATTTTCCTCTAGTTTTCCGTTAAAACAATGTTCTTTTCTCAAACATACTTGGGAGACAATATAGATTTACACAAAAAAGCAGTAGACGGTATACCTTTCATTCTTGCGTACAATATCAATTCAATTTGATTGCATTGTTGTCTTTTATGTCTACAGAGGTTGCGAGACCAAATAAAGACATGGGTGGCCTCCAACGAAATTAAAGACAAGAGGCAGCTGCAAGAAAACAGGAAACTAATTGAGACGGTAATATGTCACCTGGCATCCTCGAGTGCCATTGCTCCATTCCATAGCACCTGTTAGCTCAGTCACATCATGTCTGGTACCTCCTGGCACTTCTTTTACTGTGTCCCCCATCATATGATGCATTTTCATGTTATGTAAGACAGCACATCCTTGCTCATGGGAACTTTCCCCTTGACCCTCCTGTCATTTGCTATAATGCCCATGCGCATCAAACAGTGAGGAGACAATTGACTCCCGCAACATTGTTCTAAAGCACAGTTCTAATGCAGTTAAATTTTGTAGGCATTCAGTGAGCATAGTGCCAACTAGAAAAGTGACATAATCTGGCCTGTACTTAGTAAATTCTGACCTCCCCTTTCTGCAGTTAGTACAATGCACTTCCTACAAATGAGGAGGAATCTCCTTAGCTAGAGGGTGATAAATCCATGGAATTCATTGCCATAGACGACAGTGGAGGCCAAGACATTGGGTATTTTTAAAGGGGAGATTGATAGATTCTTAATTAGTTCTATAGTGTCACATTTCACTACACCCCCCCCCCACCCAACTCCTAAATCATATGGAAATCTCAGGTCCATGGCAACCTAAAAAGACAGGACTGTTTAAAATGACACAAGGAACTGAATTCATCTGCTGGGAATGCATAGAAATCCAATATAAATGGTGAAAGGAATGCATCCCCTGCTATGCTAACACATCTGCCTGTGAGCAACTTTGCCCCACCTGTAGCAGAATCTGTGGATCCCATATTAGCTTCTTCAGCCACCTTAGCACACACAGAACTGAAGTGTAAGTGGGTCATCCATGATGTTAAGGATAACATCTACAGATGCTCCGTGGGCAGTGGAGGCCAATTCACTGGATGTATTCAAGAGAGAGTTAGAAATAGCTCATAGGGCTAACAGAATCCTATATTCCTTCTATGGGGAAAAAGCAGGAACAGGGTACTGATTTTAGATGATCAGCTATGATCATATTGAATGGCGGTGCTGGCTCAAAGGGCCAAAAGGCCTACTCCTGCGCCTACGTTCTATGTTTCTATATAATGGTGTCCCAAGGTAGAAGGCAGGAAAATGTGGTTGAGAGGGAAAAATAGATCAGCTATGATCGAATGGTGTGTCGACTCAATGGGCCAAATGGCCCAAGTCTGCTCCTAGGTCATATGGTCTAAAAATACCTTCCCCTTTGGTTTCAGTGTCAACCCTGATATTGGACAACTGTCCTCAGTAAGACTGCGGGAACCTTTTGTGCGTTTCTTACTGTCATGTTTAACACAGCCCACTTTTTTTAAAGCCCCACTTCCTGCTTGTTTTTGGCAGAATAATACAGACACCCCCTTGTCCCTGTACCGTATGTAACCGGCACTTGGCTGCTGCATGCAAATTTCGTTGATGCGCCTGTGTGACGTACTTGCCCGCAGAATGAGTTGGGGTTTTTTTATTGAAGTCATCTGTTTGATGTGTTTTGCTGGTAATATTTATATTAATATTGTGGTTCTAATTCAGTACTGGAGAGGTCTAAATAGGCTCTGTGCATCCCCATGTTATGCAGAGGTTTCAGGCTTGAATGGTGGGCCACCTTGACATTCAAATCTGCTGACTTCTGTTGTTGGGAGTTTGACCTGTTCTCCTATGGTTATTTTTTGATTGTTCAGACTTCCACCTGCGAGAGTGAGAAGAAAATCTGTCACCTCCCCTGTGAGCGTAGCCCATGTCAGTCAGTCTCGGAGGAGTCTGTGGCATGTCTTGGTCAGCCGAAGGAGGTTGATGGCAGGGAAGCAAAGTGGGCTGGGCTATAGAGAATGCAGGGTACAATTTTTAAATCTGAGTTTGCAGTTCAAGTATTTAAATCTTTTCTATAAAGCAAATGGAAAGGTTCAAGATAGTGGAGAGAGAAACAAAGACCAAAGCCTATTCTAAAGAAGGGCTGGGATCGGCGACAAAGGTGGATCCAGCACAGAAGGAGAAGGAAGAAATCTGTCAGTGGTTAACGGTAAGTGATGGCAGGGCAGTCAGAGACTTTCCAGAGGCGCAGTGCTGTTTAGTTATAGAGTCATACAGTGTGGAAACAGGCCCTATGGCCCAACTTGCACACACCGACCAACATGTCCCATCTACACCAGTCCTACCTAATCCTTTTGGCCCTCTAAACCTGTCCTATTTATGTACTTGTCCACATGTTTCTTAAACATTGGGATAGTTTTAAATGCTTAAACATTTGTCGACACACTTCAATCAGTCTGAGAAACCCCAATGCCACTGATCCCGGATGTCAGTAACATTCAGGGAAGAGGAGAGTAAGTGGTGAGTCTGAAGTTCCCACTTCAGGAATGCTGCTGGTCTCGCTTCCTTGTTTCCTTCTCTTTTATATCTTAAATCCATTTCTGAGATTGCTTCCATTTGGCCCTTTTTATTTCAATCTTAGCTAATTCACACTGCAAAACACGAGGATGACAATCTAACCTTCCACTGCCTGGGAAGTTTTATTGTATGAAAAGCACTAATTGATGAAAATCGTTGCTCTTTGTTCACAAGCCTGTTGTAAACGCTGCTTCTGCTGGCAGTATAATGCCACTGTCACCTCTATCTGATGTTACCCAGTCTTCCCCAGGTGTGGGCTTAGTTACTAGAAACAGCCACCGTCCATTTACCCACAAGTGGTGCTGCATTAACTTAGTGTGCTGCTCAATGTTGTAGTAGAATATCAGTTAGGAACATGAAGGGGAGAATGTTAGCATGAGTAGGTGGCTGAAACGGCCCTGGAATATCTCTGGATTTCAAGCCTGGTCCAATTGGAAATCTTACCTATAAAGCCGATTTGCAGTTACATTCTCCCTGTCAGTGTTTGTCACTATTACCTTCCAATAAATTTCCAAAGCAATTAAGATTAAAAAAACTTGGCTTATGACACCAACCCCTGGTTTGGAGCTGATATTTCAGTAGTTATTAGACCCATTCTTTGATTACATTTTTGGTTGATCATGAATGCCTGAGTTGTTGGATTAATGTTTTGTTGCAACCATCTGGAAAAGACGTCTCTACTTAACCGATGCTCTACTTACTGATGTTTGTTACAAGATTGTCAGCGTAATCGACTCCCCTGTGTACCGCCCTGCACCGCTACACTCTGGCAAAGAACTTTTGACAGTCTTTCTTATGTGCATCATTTCTGATGTTTACAAAGTGATTCTAATTAATCTCATAAATCTCTTTTTCTTTCCCTCCCCATCCCGCAATGTGTCGTCTTCCATTTCAGAATACGATAGACTCTTTAAATATGCAGGTGAGTGGAATGGTTAATTTAGTTTGAGATTATTTTAGCCTCATTATTGTTGATTTATTTTTGAGCCTCTTGCTACACTGTTCGGATCAATGAAGATAACCATGTTGCCCTTCCCAGGTTGATCTCTTTGAAAGTGAAATGGAAACATTGTCAGCGGTGACAAGGAAAAAAAAGGGTGAGAAAGAGGTAGGAATAAGTACTTTCATTCAGTTTACATGTTTATCTTGAACATACGTGCCTGTTATTGGATAATGTTGAGCATTTGTTTAATGCTTGTTACTGAAAAACCTGGTGCATACAACTTAAATTTCTGTTACTATGTATACTCAATTTCATGCAAACACACATGCAAACTTCTCGCTAACTCCTCAATCCCCTGCATATTACTAATAGTTGTGTTCTGCTACTCACATCCCAGCTACTGCGTGGTCTGAGTATGTCTCATATTCCTCTTGCCGTGTCATTCCGTATGCCTCTTGCATTCCTGTTTCTGTAATGTGTTGGGGAAAGTCTTCTTCTTTCATGTGGCGTGCACAGCCTAAAGTTGTAGGACAACTTGTTCTATTTGATCTTCCGCTTGTGCACGTCAAGTTGATTGCATTAGTCGAAACAGGGCGGACCACGTGAAGGTTGCAATATTCCACCCCTTGGGAAAGTCTCACTCCTGTTAACGGTTTACCGAATAGCTCTATGTTTTGCGCTGCACACTTGCTATTGTAAACTCCATGGTAAAGTACCCATTGTTGATCTTGTACAGTAATGCTTTCCGATTATTCATTCCCCATATACATCAACCTTCATTGTTTTAATTGTGGTGGTGTTGCTGTCAAGAATTATTTCCTTATTATATTCTAGGTTAAAAATGCCACAAGAATGTGTTGACATAGAATAGAAAATGTGTCTAATTAAAACATCACCTGCAGTCCCTGCTGCCAACTCTGCCCATTTGTCATCATCCTTAATTCTTTTCTCCCGTCCACAGTCTTAAACAGAACCAGACTATTAGCAATTGCAGGACCCTGCTAAACCCAAAGCTGCACTTCTTATCCATATATGTTATTCTTTTCATAGACTGCTGCAGTCGTGACATTTCTCACCCATCTCTGTCATCTCCAGACTGCGCTAAACCAGTTCTGTCCTTCTTTAAGTCAGCTCATCCAAAACTCTTCAGCTCATTATATCTGGAAACATCTCAAGTGCTTGCCCAGACACCTTCCAGGTCGCTGAATCCTCATGGGCCTGCAGCTTTGACACCCGATGTACAGACATTAAATGGAGCCAACAGCCGGAAAGGTCCCTGTTGATGAGCAGAGAAAGGTTAGCGCAGGCTTCGAATTAGCACACATAGCCCCAATTCTGGATGCACCAGAGTAGGTCAAGATTGATGTCCAGAGCTTCCTGTGTCCTGCAAGAACTCAATAATAAACAAAAATACTGGGGACTCATCGTCAAATCAGCTATCCCTTTTCCCCTCAGCAGCCGGCTTTTCTCTCCGATACAACCCCAACAACCCAACTTGTCATCGACACCCTTGTGCCCATTCGCTTTACTTCTCCTAATATTCTCATCACTCAACCCAATGCACCCTGACTCTGTCAACGCCACCCATCCTTCCTCCCACTTCAAACTGTCCTCTTACCTCCAATACAATCCTGGGAGGACAAATGTGGGGGGAGAGAATGCAATGTGGACTCAGCATCTTTGCCCCAATGCTGCTTTCTTGCCACCGTATGTGCCCTTGCACTTCCCCCATCTCATTATGTGCACACCACCAGGTGACCCGTCCCCATTTCACCCCTTCACACCTTGTCACTCATCCTCCTTCACCTAACCATTCCCCAAGATAAAATGTCTGATCAACCCGCTTAGCAACCTTCAGAAGAAAAGAGTGACCGTTTTGTTCACAGAAGTAGAGAGGAATTAATTTCCCTGTCGGAGACCTCTTATGAATACAAAAATGCTGGAGAAACTCAGCGGCTGCAGCAGCATCTATGGAGCGAAGGAAATAGGCAACGTTTCGGCCCGAAACGTTGCCTATTTCCTTCGCTCCATAGATGCTGCTGCACCCGCTGAGTTTCTCCAGCATTTTTGTGTACCTTCGATTTTCCAGCATCTGCAGTTCCTTCTTAAACACCTCTTATGAATAAATGGATCTGAGCGTGTGTCAGCATGGCACCGTTATTGACATTCTCACTTTTGTTTGTACTTCTGTGAAACCTTGTGTGTCATACGTGCCTCTGAGTCAGAAACCTCAAGCAGCACAAACTGCTTCAGAAGCTTATACTGAAAAGCTAAGCTGGCACTGTGTTGTATTTTGAAAGAGCACTCCTTTGCTGCAAGCACCACCTTTTGGATGTTAAACTCAGGTTCAAGAGCTCGTCAGGTGAATGTAAAAAATCCCAAACCAGTGTTTTGGGGAGTTATCACCTCGAACAAAATTGATTTGCTAATTCAACATTACTGAAATAAACCGTAACCTGTCCTTGTCACATTACTGATTGCTGCGTGCAAATTGGCTGCCAGGTCTCCTGCATTACAACAACAGAGCCTAAATTTCCAAATGACTTAATTTGTTGCAAAGCACTTGGAAACATACTGAAAGGTGCTGTAAAACTGCGTCTTTTTTTATTTTGTCGTGTGGGCCGCTCTTCTATGCCAAAGGCGCTATACAAATACACTCTGATGGTATTTATAGTGTGATTTAGTACCATTACCAAATCTATTGTAAAAACAAGAACCTTTAGTTTAGTAGACAAAATTGCTGGAGAAACTCAGCGGGTGAGGCAGCATCTACGGAGCGAAGGAAATAGGCAGCATCTATGGGGTGAAACCCTTAAGCAACGTTTCGGGCCGAAACCCTTTTGTTGCCTATTTCCTTCGCTCCATAGATGCTGCCTCACCCGCTGGGTTTCTCCAGCATTTTTGTCTACCTTCGATTTTCCAGCATCTGCAGTTCCTTCAGTTTAGTTTAATTAAACCTTTAGTTTAGTTTTTAGGCTTAGAGATACAGCGCGGAAACAGGCCCTTCGGCCCACCGAGTCCACACCGACCATCGATCTCTGCACATTAACGCTATCCTACACACTGGGGACAATTTTACACTTATACCAAGCTAATTAACCTACAAACCTGTACATCTTTGGAGTGTGGGGGGAAACCGAAGGTCTCGGAGAAAACCCACACAGGTCAGGGGGAGAAAGTACAAATTCCATACAGACAGCACCCATAGTCGGGATTGAACCCGGGTCTCTGGCGCTGCAAGTGCTGTAAGGCAGCAACTCTACCGCTGTGTACCACTGTGTCAGCGTGCCGCCCTACACAATTACAATTACAATTTTTATTTATTGCGGTACTTTTAATAAATGTGTTTTCAAACAGCTTTTGGATCGGCATTGTGAGTGTCGAGCATACTGTTTGGTATGTCTTACGCAGTTTAAAAGATGCACCGTGGCATTTCTGCCTGGCAGCCAAGCAACAGCGGATTATTCGCAGAGGTGCGTAGGACCTCCACCAAGGTTCCATGTCAGAAACCCTCTGTGAATATGTTACGGTTGTGAGGCTGTGTCATCTTGGCACAGTTGTCGACACTCATCTTGGAATCAAAAAATTGTGGGTTCGATCCGTTATCTTGGTACAAACCTTGAGGCGCATAATCTTTGCTGACTCTTCAGTGTAAGACCACTTACTGGAGTGTCAGATGCTTCAGGGTTCTGGGTGAGACATTAAACTGAATCAGCACCTCTCTATTCAGATAGGTATAAAATATACTATGACACTTTGTGAAAACAACAGTGTTTTCTTCCAGTGTCCTGCTAATATTTATCCTTCAACTAACAACTCCAAAACAGATTAATTGATCAGTGTTATCACTGTTTGTGGGTTCTTGATTTATACAAATTAACCTTTGTGTTTCCCTCTAAAGTGACTGTAAACACATTTCTAAAGTCAGTATTTTGGCTGATCAATTGGATAGGGATCTAAACGCAAGCTGTTGAATTTTAATATGGTAGATTGCAAATCATCATTGATGGACTAACTGAACTTTGTTTCCCAGTCTCTCCACTAATGACACAAAATGAGTGAACGTACACTACTCTTGAAATAATAATTGGGGGCTGCTGATGATGAGCCTTCCGAGACTGGTTAAAAGATTTAAATACGATGATCCGATTGCTCAGCTTTTTATCTAATCCATGGAAATCCTCCTGCAGAAACAGGACAGGCTAGAAGAATTGAAGCATTACATCGAGAGACACAGGTACCACATAAAAATGCTGGAAACTCTCCTGCGCATGTTAGACAACAGCACAATAGAAGTGGACCAGATTAAGAAGATCAAAGATGACGTTGAATACTATGTTGATTCCTCTCAGGACCCAGACTTTAAGGAAAATGAGTTTTTATACGATGATCTTGATCTTGAGGACATAGGTAAGACTATTTTCAACCAAATTACTAAACTACTTCAAACCAGCCAGTGGAAATTGTGTGTGAGCGTGCATGTGTTAACCTTGCCCACTGGTGGAAGATTTTAACATTATTTTAACATTAACGCTTTGATTTTAACATAATAATTATATTATTGATTGTAATAATGAATTACAACAGCTTGAGTTGTAATTCAATGCCCTTTTTGTTGAACTGATTTGATATATTTTATCTTTGTACCATGTAAAATGTCCAACAGGCTGTTGTCAGTTGTTGTCTGTACTAGCAAGCAGTTTAGGAAGAAGAAGAGATGATTGCTGGTAAAGCACTACACGTGCTCAAGAACGTTGTGCGCTGTATCGATGCTGCCTGTCCCGCTGAGTTACTCCACCATTTTGTGTCTACCTGTCAGTTGGCAGCTCATTTACATTGCAATAGATTGAGATACGGTAACTTTGTAGAAAGTAGTATTGAGGCTTGGAGATATTTTACGACTATAGTTTGTTAGTTTGGAGATACAGTGAGGAAACAGGCCCTTCGGCCCACCGAGTCCGCGCCGACCAGCAGTCCCCGCACACTAACACTATCCTACACACATTAGAGAAAATTTACAGGTAGACAAAAATGCTGGAGAAACTCAGCGGGTACAGCAGCATCCATGGAGCGAAGGAAATAGGCAACGTTTCGGGCCGAAACCCTTCTTCAGACTTAATTGACAATTTTACCAAAGCCAATTGACCTACAAACCTGTGTGTTTTTGGAGTGTGGGAGGAAACCGCATCACCCGGAGAAACCCCATGCATACTGTTTGGAACGGGGAGAAGTACAAACTCCATACAGACAGCACCCGTGGTCTGGATCGAACCTTGGTCTCTGGTGCTGTAAGGCAGCAACTCTTCTGCCGCGCCACTGTGCTGCTCCACCATGTGGCACAGAGAGAGAATGCAATATAAAGTTGCAGTGCGAACAAAGGAATACAAATTACAAGGGTTTGACAGATAAATTGTATGGTGTGTTGTTGGAAATGTTGGAAACCTGGTTAAACTGAAGTAGCAAATGCTGATATCAGCGAAACCATTTATTGAATGAGATAAAACTGATTGCGGTTGAAAAACCTGGATGTTAAATGTCAGGGGGATAATTGTAGTCAACATGTTCTTTATATGGGCAACAAATAACTCAGTAGCTATTAGGAAAATTAATTTTCAGGAATTAAAGGTTACTATCAACAGAAACTCAAGATAATGTGGCAGATTAAGATTGATAGTTTAAGGAAGACTTCTAAAGTTGCAAACAGCTGAGAAAGGGACTTTGAATTGGCTTATTTAGCTAGTTAATGACATGTTGAGTACAGCACTGTTGATTGGGTGTTATAAAAGTGTCTCTGACACTCCTATCAGGAGATTTAAATCAGGAGACGTTCAGGTGCTGCTAATTTAGCCCTGGGAGACTGGGGAGGGAGGGAAGGAAGGAAGGGGAGGGAAGGAAGGAAGGCAGGCAGGGAGTGTGGCTGGCTGGCCCGGTCAACAGTGCTGAGTGAGGAGGGAATGCACCCTCTGCTCCTGCACCATCACAATGCCTTGACGGACATGTGCAGCAGCCTGACCAATGACACTTTTCGGTTTTAATGGACTTCATTCCATGTTTGCAGCACAAACATCAATCATGGCAACATCACCAGCAAGCAACAGTAACAGCAATGTGGAAGATGAACTTTTTAACCAGTGCAACAGTACTCCCACCTCTACAACCTCAAGTTCTCCTGTACCCCTCAGTCCAGCCAACCAGTCCGTGGTGAGTAATTCCATGTCCTTTGTGCTAAATGTGGTTTACAAGTCTTTGAGAGAAGAACTTGTCAAAATAATTGCAATGTCTCCTGGCTCGGCAAGGTCAGAAGGAATGGTCCATGATGGGTGGGGTGGGGGGGAAGTCGAATGCTGATCCAGGTACTGGCTCGTACTGTAATTCATTGCTATGTTCTCTCCAACTTGTGGTCTCCGCCCACTGGATCATATCAGGTGGAGATTATATTTTGTACTGCATGTTTCTGGATTGTTGTGTCTCAGCTGGTAATGAGAGAAGCCTTGATGTCACGGACTGGGCAGGTCTGTTGCATTTGCTATTCCAGAATAAGATGCCGGTCAAATACAGATTTTTGGTGTAAGATTATCTTCTAATTTAAATATTTCAAGTTAGGATATTGCTCTTATTTTGAGGAAGTATTTCTGCTACTCTATCATTGTATCACTATATCTTGGTTCAAATGACAATTGTTCAAGTCTTTGTTGTTGTATAACTGCAACACAGTCACGTTTATGAATTTATTATGGGCTTTCTGCACTGAGGAGAGATTCATAGAAGTCTCTAGCCATCTCAACCTGATCATGCTCAAAAATTATTGAGTCTATTCTGCATCTGCCACATGCTTGAGGTCTCCTTTCTCAGATCAATCTGGATAAATATCTTCCTGAGGACTCTGAACAGATTACTGAAGGATTCTGAACAGTCTTTCCATAAACGAGGGTACCGTCTAATTTACCTCTACCTCAATGGGTACATTGGACTTTATGTCTGAAACAGCTGTGCTGCAATGCTGAGACCTTTATTCTGAACTCTATCTTTACCTTTGCTTTACCTATTGTACTTGAGTTTGGCCTGATTGTATTTGTGTATTAGTGTTAATTGATTAGATCGCATGCAAAATAAAACTTTTCACTGTACTTTTGGATTGTCACCTTGTCGTGGTGGAGAAGCTTGTGTGGACCTGAGATCCTGAGAGCGATGCCGTCTGGAGCAATGCTCCTGGTAGGGCCACTCATGGCGGTAACGTCGAGGGGGAGGTCTCTGACAAAGAGCAATCCAACCAAGACCTCAACGGTGGAACAGGCGGAGGACGATGGCTGACCTTAGTGGAGCGTCACGACGGCTGGGAAGGCGGATGAAGGCTGCGGCAGAAAAGGGTCTCCGGTCGTCTTGGACACCATGCCACTGGCTCCTGACCCAGATCTGTCAAGGTGGCTGTCTGTGCACCAGTCTCCCCACGTTTAACAAAGTCACGCACAGGTGTCCTCCATATAGGGAATAGCACCCTGGAGACACCCATGGTCAGCCATGACCGAAGGGGGCTGAAGAAAGAATGGTACATGTGACAATAGATCTAAACCTACCTAGATTTCGTGGAAAGGGTGCACTGAATCATGGAATCATTGGGACGTTAAGCTATTTTTGTGCTAATTTTGAAATACTTTTTTTTTTTTTCCCCCTCAGGAAAATCATGAAGATGAAAGGAAGCGGAGTAGGTCGGACAGCGAAATGAGCATGGTCAGTCTGCTTTCAGAGTGGGCAAACTGCACTCTGTATTGTAGAGAATGTTTGTCGTCAAATTCAGCTTGGGGCCCTGATTTGTGCCTTGCTGTGTAAAATCTGCGCATTTGGCAACTGCAGTACAAATGGAGCATAATCATCAACATTTGTATTTGGAGTCGTAGAGTCTTACAGTGTGGAAACAGACCCTTTTGCCCAACGTGCCCACACCGACCAACACATCCCATCTACACAAGTCCCACCTACCTCCCTTTGCCCCATATATCCCTCTTAACCTGACCGATCGATGTATCTCTGCAAATGTTTCTTAAACGTTACGATAGTACCTACCTCAACTACCTCCTCTGGCAGCTTGTTCCATTCACCCACCACCCTATGCATGAAAAAATTACTGCTCTGGTACTATTTGTAGAGTTTTACTTCCCTGACAATTCACAAAGGGTTGATATTTTTTTTTTCTGGGACAGCTCCTTAACTGTTTGCTGGGAGTGCAACATTTTCCCTTTAGCCCTGAGGAAAATATCCACCTTTCATGAACTGACTCTCTGACACATTGAAGTTTGCAGCGCAGGGAATTGTAGCTCACACTGTCCGAGCCCCCAACATTTTGTCTCGTTCCATAGTTTCTCATTATCTATGAAAATAAACCTGTATTATGCAAAGTCTTGCAGGTGCTGTAAATCTGAGATGGCTGAATCACACTGGGTATAAGATGGTCGGATGAACTGTTGGGTCCATACTAGCCCTTTGAAGGAGAAACCTAGCTAGTCCTTTCCTCAACGCCTAGCAAACTCTTTCCTTTCAGATACTTATCCAGCTCCCTTTTTAAGTGATACAGTGGAATCTGCATGCATTACTTTCGCCAGTGATGCATTCTGCTCCTAATCATTTACTTGTTTTCAAAAAAAATGTTAATGCTCCTGTCATTTTATGTTCTTCATTCCATGTCACCCAGTTCTTGATATCCCCCCCCCCCCCCCCCCCCCCCCCCCCCCCCCAGTGGGAGCAATCTTTTTATCTGGAGAAACTCAATCGAGGGTTTCGGCCCGAAACGTCGCCTATTTCCTTCGCTCCATAGATGCTGCTGCACCCGCTGAGTTTCCCCAGCATTTTTGTCTACCTTAGATTTTCCGGCATCTGCAGTTCCTTCTTGAACAATCTTTTTATCTGCCTGTTTATACCTTTTGTGATTTCAAGATCCTTTATCAGCTCCCATTGCAATCACTTCTGTTCCGAGGCTTCTCCAGTCTCTCCACAAAATGTATCTTCTTGCTAAATATCTCCTGTGCCCTTTAAAGCTTGAACATTATCCCCAAAATGTGGCAGTTTGGGCAGCACGTTGGCTCAGCGGTAGAGTTGCTGTCTAACAGTGCCAGGGACCTGGGGTTCGATCCTGACTACGGGTGCTGTCTGTACGGGGTTAATATGTTCTCCCCGAGACCTGCGTGGGTTTTCTCCGGGCGCTCTAGTTTTCTCCCACACTCCAAAGATGTACAGGGTTTGTTGGTTAATGGGCTTTGGTGCAATTATAAATGTTCTCTAGTGTGTGTAGGATAGTGTTAATGTGCTGGGATCGCTGGGCGTTCGGCCGAAGTGCCTCTTTCCACGCTGTATCTCCAAACTTAATTGAACAGAACAGGATACAACATTCTAGTTGTGGCTAAAACAGCCTTTTCTAACGGTTCATCATGACTTTGATCTTGTACTGCATGCCCTGATTTATAGTGCCAAGTATCCCAATGCTTTTTTTAACCACCCAGTCAAGCTGGTGTGTCCAAGAAAAATGCATGTTTGGGCTCTAGAATTGTGCCCTCCAGCTTGTGTTCTCATTTTTCCTACCAAGACGTAATACCTTATTATATTTTTTGCGTTAAATTTCATTAATGCCCTTATGTTTATATCGTTGTGTAAAATTCTGCCAAGTACACCCAAGTCCACAGTTGGTACAAGAAAGTAAATTAGTGGGTTTAGTACTGATCCCCTGTGAATTCCACTGCACACTTCCCTCCATCCCAAAGCCAGGCTTACACTATTGCTGTTTCCTGTTCCCTTAGCCAGTTTTCTTTTTGGGCAGCCCTTTTTTATTTTTTTCCCTCTGGTGTTCATTCTTGGTCATAAGCCTATTATTTGGCACCCATTCGCAGACTTTTATATAACACTTCAACTGCATTTCTGTTACTTCATTAAAAAATAGTCAATTAGACACACTTTGCCTTTAAGAAATCTGTTCTGGCTTTCTCTATTAATGTGCAATTACACAAGTTAACTCTGTCCATGATTGTTTCTGGAACGTTTCTCACCTCCAACATTAAACCGACTGACGTGCAGCTTCTGGGTTTATATCCACGTTGATTTTTGAATGTGGGTGTAATATTTGCAGTCTTCCGGACCTTGGGCACCACCCCTCATTCTGTAGATGTCCGAACCTCCGGTAGTTTCCTCTTTTCTCAAGCGACCCAGGACATATCCCTTCTGGGCTAGCTGTAGTACGCACCTCAGTTTTCCTTCAGAAATTCTTGTCCCATCCTGAATCGTATTTACCTCCTGCTTTAAGATTCCAGCAATAGCTTCTTCCTTGGTAGATACCAGTGTGTTCATTTGGGTAGCTTACAACTCAATGGTATGAACATTTTATTCTCCAATTTTAGGTAACTAACCAACAAACAAGCCCTTCCCCTCCGCTCACACATTTGCACCCCTCTCTTCCCTGTGCCAAACCTGGAAATGCACCTATTTTGCTCACAGTCCTATCCCCCTTTCCCCTTCCACCTACTGTATATCACTGCCTGGCTTCACACTTGTGCTTCTTCTCTCCTTATCTCATTATCTCGCAGCCTTTTGTCATGGAGTCATGCAGCATGGAAACGGGCCCTTTGGCCCAACTTGTCCATACCGAACAAGGTGCCCCATCTACACTAGTCCCACCTGCCTATGTTTGGATCAGATTCATCTTTCTTATCTACCCGTGTCCTTTTATCGCTGGCCTTTGTGCAACCATCAAATCCCCATCGCCTGTCTCCACCTATCACTTGCCAGGCGTTGTCCTGTCTCCACCTCTCTTCCAGCTTTCTCTACCTCACTACAATCAGTCTGAAGAAGGGTCCCAATGAGTAATGCCAGTGTTCTCCAGAGATGTTGCCTGACCTGCTGAGTTACTCCAGTACTTTTTTTTTGTGTAAACCAGCATGTACAGTTTCTTGTGTTCAAAGTATTGATTTATTTTCTCAAGCATGCCCCCTACCTTCATGAACAGATTTGTTTTGGCCTCTGATCAGCCCCACCTCTTCCTTTGCACCCTGTCCACGTGTCTACAGGATATTTTTGGATTTCCTTTTACTTTTACTGACAGCCTTTTATGCTATCTTTGCGTCTCATTTCTGTTTTCACTTCTCTTCTGGGTTTCCTGTAATCGCCCCAATTTCTAGCAGTATTTCCAACCAGCCATCTATCATACTCTCATTTAATCTCTGTTTTGATCATCCACGGCTATAATTTCCTAACCCTGCTCCTTCACGGGAATGTATCTAGATTGTGGCAGACACCGCTCCAGTTACAGGCCTTCCATTATTAGTTTTGCTTTGCTGGCTTGGGTTGTAATTCACCCAGGCTAGTTCTTTTCTCGCACAACTGAAATTGATACCGATCCAATTGATTGTTTTTCCCCTTGAACTGGTCTTAACTTTTCTATAAATATTCCGAGCATTTCTGATCTAATCTGTTTCCCCATTCATGCTCCATTGACTTGACCATGCTCGAGCAAAATCCACAATGAAACCTTCCACATTGGGCCATTTTGATCAACTATTGCTCAAAAACAAAGTTCTCAGCATATTTCGGCACCTACTTCTCCTCTGTACTCCATATTGTGTTACAAGTCTACATTTTGATAGTTTAAGTTCCCCAACAACACCACCTTGTGGCCTTTGACATTCTCGGCAATTTTTCTGCAAGTTTGCTCTTCATTATAAACAAAATCGCTCATCAGGTCAGGCATTGATTGTGGCTGAGAAACACTGTTTCAGTTTGATATTTTATAAGAATTTGTTGCTTTGGTGATTTTAGTGGGTATATTTGGAGACACGGTGGGGGAAGGGTGGTTTGGAATGGTCTGGGGTGGCAAGTGAATGAAATGTCTGTTTCCTCTCCGTTTTATCATGTATTCACACTTTTTTTTTTCTGTTTTTTCCAACCTCAGTCCCCTGCAAAAGTTCTTAGCAGCAAGACGCATCATAGTAACAACCTCCCTCCGTCCATTTCTATTTCTCAGAGTGTGCAGGGGTCAATCACCACAAAAACGCCGACCCTGCCCTCGAATGGATCCAGCAACGGGGGAAACAAACTGCTACAAACCAGCAAAAGCTACACTCTGTAAGTGCAGACACCTCAGTGAGGACACCTAAGCAGCGAGTTCTGGCAATGGCATGAAATATCTTGTTCTTTAACATAAGCCTTGTACAGTACGGTGAAAATACTTGATGCTTCTGAAAGAGTTCTGTATAAATCTTAACGAAGGAGAGCGAATACTCTGGGCCGAATCAAATGGTTTTGTTAAAAGTTTACTTTTTGATTCAACGGGTGGATTTCTCACTACAGCATCAAAAGCTGAAAAAATGATTCCCTCTGTGATCTAAACTGAGTGGATACTGTTATCTGAGGTGCCACTTCAGTGATTTAGTGGCCATTGTACTTATAAGAAGTAATGTACATGTACTCGGCTTAACTTTCTTCTTTCAAAGAGTTCCTTAACTATTCATCTTTGCTTTCTTTGGGATCTTGGGTCTAAAGTGGCTGCTGTGTAACGTTGAAAGTTAACAGCCCTTCAGGGTACAGACTGTTCCCTGTGCCCAGTGGAATGAATACATTCCATTTTTACAGACATCCATAAGTTATAAACTACACACAAATCACTCCAGTAATCGTGCCATCACAGCATTGTAATGAATGGCATCAAAAGCACACAAGACTGATTTAATTTATTTTTTTTAATTTAAAAAATCTACATGATGTAAATAAATTTCTTGAAGTGGAGGGTTGGGGAGGGGAACGGGTTTTGCTTTTCATATGAACTGCCATACGTCAGACTTTAGAATTTAATAATGTGAGCTTACGGAGTTACGGAGTAAGCTGTGCTTTTGGAGCCTGTGGTAGGCCTGTAACCAGAAGTGTATTGCGGGAATAAGTGCACTGTTCAAACAAAGCATTGCCAGAGGTTCTGAAGCCAGTCAGACTAATAATTAATAGGTGTAGAATGGTGTAATTTTAATGTAACTGGACTGGCAGCCAGAGTTCTGGACCATTGATCTAGATAGGAGTTTGAATTCCACCCTGGCAGTTTTGTGCTTTAGATTTAAGCATCCAGAATTTGGATTTAACAAAAAAATAAAAGTGGTTTCTCTAATGGTAATCGTAAAAATACTTGATGATTAAAACCATCTGGTTCATTATGTTCCCCAGAGAAGGAAATTTGTGACACGTACTCAGACTGATTTGTTTGAGATTCTGGAATTGCGAATGTTGTTGATACCTAACTGCCTCCTTAATTCAGGGGCATTTAGGGATGGGCAATTTGCCAGTAATGTCCTCAGCCCATGAATGAATAAATAAATAATAAATGGCAGGCTTTTTGCCGTCATGTTTATGTCCAAAGAGAAGGTTTAAACATTCAGCCCAGTTCTTACTGTTGGTCTGGCAAGTGTTTGAGTATATCTGGGTCCAAAATACAGAACTTTTTCACTATAGACTAAGTTTGTTACTTCAACGGACATCTGAGGTAGGGGTAGTTCTGTGATACAGTTGGAGTATATTGTAGAAAAAAGGCAAAGTGATGGAGTAACTCAGCCATCGGGCAGCATCCCTGGCAAACATGGGTAGGTAAAGTTTCAGGTCGAGACCCTTCTACAGACAGATTGTGTTTTTTGGGGGCGGGTGGGGAGAGAAAGCTGGAAGAGATGTGGGGTGTAACAAAGTCTGACAAGTGATAGGTGAATGCGGGGCGGAGGGATGGGTGAGGCAGCTTTGATTGACAGATGGTTGGACAAAAGCGCGAGATGAAAAGACACAAAGTGTGCGATAAGGATAGAGGAGGCATGAATTGTCAAGCCAGAGGGTGGAATGTAGGCATAAGGAGATGGGATGGGGGCGGGGAAGAGAGAAATTGGTGTGTATCTAGATGGGACACAACGACGAGGGAAACATGGGAGGTGGAGGCGCTGATTGTAGGTTAGTTACTGAAAAGTGGAGAATTCGGTGTTTGTACCTCCAGAGATGCTGCCTGACCCGCGGAAACCTGCAGTTCCTTGATTCTGCACTGGGATATATTCTAGTGTTCAGGCTTATTTATTGGGAGCAGCTGGCCTGTCTGTATTGTGCCTTCAATTAATATATACACGCTCGCACGCACGCTGAATGTATGCACGCCTTGTTCTAGAGTTACAGAAACTTAGGAAGTGTCCAGGGGAGCCTGTTCGCTTTCCTCAGATTCATGTTAGCTTCTGTTTGATGGTTGAAGAACGGCAATGTTTGCCAGATCACCCACCTGTTAGCCAACAATATACGGGGCGAAAGAGGAATGGAAAGTAAAAGGCATTTGCATATTTTAATGGCCAGCCCCTCCTGGAAATGATCAATCTTTGGAGAAGTCAAGGGTAAATGGCTATGGTTTACGGAGTTATATGGTTTAATTAACAATAATCACTAGTGAAAATGTTTGAACTCTGCTTCCTATTTGGTGGCCCTCCCTCACTTTCCTGTGTAACTCTGCGTGATGCCCATTCTTGGTGAGCTGATGGTGTTGGCGTAGCCTTCCTTGTTTGAAGAGTTTGTACGTATTCTCTAAAATAATTCATGAGACTGCTTGGGGAAATACCACAAGATGGTTTTGTTGTTTAGCTTGGTGCAAGAGAAGTAAATATCAGGGATTGTAATATTTTGGGGCTTTTTTCTGGTAACTTTCTAAAAACCCTCTAACGCAGTTAGTAAGCCAGAGATTGCTGCCAGAATCCATTCCGGGGATTGAGTTTCACCGTGCTTTAAAAAACTTTTTTTATTTGGCTTCAAATTTGAGGATAATTTCTCAGCTGAGGGGTGAGCAAAACTTGGTGTCTTCAATCAGAACGAGGGAGAATTCACCTCGGTATTAGGTCCATGTGGGGTGATGTGCATAAGAATTCTTGCAGACTGGAAATTTAGAAAACTCTTCAAACTGTTGAGGTGGTTGAAAAATGTTGTTCTCCGAAGATGTTCTCCAATATAATGGATTCACGATGCAAATCACCTGTGTCATACATGTTCAGCAGAACATCATTGATGGACTAAAGATCTATTTCTAGGAGGTGGCTTCATGTAATTTAGCGGGAATTTGAATGGACTTGGGAGGTGGCTGGAGCGACAGCCTGGATCCACCTCAGGAAGAGGCATGCCGTGATGCTCTTGTTCAGATTGGTTCAATGATTTGAGGAAATGGGTGTCACTGAAGATTTTCTCATACCTATTTTCCAGGACGCAAGGGACGAACTCAGTTTCTGCCTATGCAGCTGCTGTGGCAGCGGGAACCACCACAATCAACACCACCAGCTCATTCCAGTCAAGACCTGCCAATGCGGTGCCCATTCCCACCAGCAAGCAGCAAAATGGGACTGCAAGTATGTAATACTGTCCACTTGCTCTGCACTTGTTCTGCCATGGGGAATAGTGGTGCAGATTTGGTGGGGACCAGGTGGTGCTATGTCTTTCCCACCAACCCTGAGGCCCAATTTAGTCTTGCATCAAATCATTGCGGAATAATCTAGGCAGGCATGGGTTAGATTCAGAGTGGACATCCATCGTTCTGCTTCAGTTTTGGGCTTCAAGTTAAAACTCTTAACTGGCGTAAAGTTGGCAGTATCACTTGGGGAAGGTGGCAAGTGGGCTGTGGTGCTTCTTCAGGGGGGGGCTATGGAGGAGTCTTATTGAAGCACAGTGATGGGGGCTTTACATTGCATGTGATCCATGTTGCACCTCGATTTGAGTTTGTCGTAAACGACTAAAAAGTGCCCACATTTTTCTGAATTGAATGTACCGAGTGCATTCGTTTCTGAGGCAGAACATGGCAAGTTCAAACATTTCTGAAACCGTTTATCTGAATTGGATTTTGCCATTATTGCTTGTAGGAGCTTTCTATGTTCAGTGGCGATCATGTTACCAAAATGCTCCAATTAGTTGCACTTCCAAAAAAAAAAAGGTTAACTGTCTGAACATTTTTTTAAAACTAAGATTAATAAAGATATGATTATAGAGCTAGATAATGGTGAAGTGGATGCAGAGAAGTTGGGGATGTAGATGAACGGGTGAGGACATGGCAGATGGGGTATAATATGGAAAATGTGAGACGCCATCTTCAGAGATGATTTTTGTTTAAAAGATGCTCAGAGGGATCTGACTGTCCTTGTATATCAATCGCTCAAAGTTAATATACAGGCACAGCAAGCAATTAGCAAAGAAAATCGTATGTTGGATTTAATTTTGCTGGTGCAGTTGGGTATATCTTGCTCAAATTACATGGGGCACTAAATAGACCAGAGCTAAAAAGGTATAGACACGAGGATAAAGAAATGCCTGGAATTGCAGATGCTGGTTTACCAAAAATGAACAGTGCTGGAGTAACTCAATGGGTAGGGCAGGATTTGTAGAGGACATGGATAAGTGATGTTTTGGGTGGGACCCTTCTTCAGACTGAAATGTCCTTTAGAGATGCTGCCAGACCTGCTGAGTTACTCTAGCACTTTGTTCTTTTAGATGTGAGGATGTGCTCACTCTGGTTATACTGTCAAAAAGCAGGGGTCACGGTCTCAACGCAAGTCTGGCAATTCAAGGCTAATGGGAAGAACCAGCTTCACCCGGAAAGTGGTGAATCTTTGGAATTCTGTCCTCTGAGCACCCTGGAGACTCGAATGCTGAGTATATTCCAGACACTGGTCAAGAGGTTGTTAAATATTAAGGATATGGAGATGGTGCATGCAAATGGTGCTGAGTAAAAATTCCAGCCATGATCTTATTTAGTACTAGCCATGAAGGGCTGAATGCCCTTCTTTACACAAACTCAACATTTTTCAACAGCCTTAATTAGAAACAAAATTTGTTCTCCCATTCACAATGATTTGAGTGATCATATGGTAACTAGCTCACTACCTTGTCATAAAGGCTCATAGTGTGTCCCAGATGTTGCTACTGAGTCTGTGTGTCACTGCATTTTCTAATTGCATCATCGTTGCATTTATTTGTGGCCACGCTTCGGGATATGCTGCTAAAGTTGGATTATGTTTTTCAGGTTACAGTGCTGTTGTCGCTGAGAACAGTGTGGAACATCAAAATAGCTACAGTCTTCCCTCCAGTACAAACAGTCAGCCGAGTGGCACCACACCCATCCAGAATAATGTGTGAGTATCTCAGTCTGTTATATCCTTCAGTGGTTAGACGCAAATTTGCTGGAGTAACGGGACAGGCAGCGTCTCTGGATAGAAAGAATGGGTGATGTTTTGGGTCGAAACATCTCAAGAAGGGTCTCGACCCGAAATGTCATCCATTCCTCCTATCCAGAGATGCTGCCTGTCCCAGTTGCTGAGTTACTCCAGCATTTTGAGTCTATCTTCGGTGTAAACTGGAATCTGTAGTTCCCTCCTACACATATCCGTCAGTGGTGCTGTTGGAAACTACCTGAGGCTCATTGAGCAGCTCTGTGCGCTGTGGTTCTGCAATCCTTCCAATGTTGTCCCCTTCCCCAATCTTGACAGTGCTCGCTAAAAATGATCAAAGAATACTAGATTTTTGGAGGTCAATTCCGTTACACAGTGTTGGATTAGGAACTGAAAGAGGTAACAAACGTTAAATCATACTGGCTGTTGAAATTCATTCCCGTATGTTTCGTGAAATAAAAACAAGCCAGGCACCATCTGTTGAAAGCTGTATTTCTCTAGAGCTTCGGAGGCTTGCGGAAGACCTGATGGAAGTTTACAACATTATGACAAGCATAGATGGGATAGACTGAACCTTTTCCCCCCAAGGTGGAAAACTCAAAGCATAGAGGACATAGCTTCAAGGTGAGAGGGAGAAAGTTTAAAGGAGATGTGCGGGGCAAGTGTTTTTTGTTGCACAAAGTGGCCAGTACCTGGAAAGTGCTGCCAGTGGTGTTGTTGAGGGTAGACACGATATTGGCATCTAAGAGGCTTTTAGATGGGCACATGGATATGCAGAGAATGGAGGAATATGAATCGCAAACAGACGAGGAGATTAGCTGAATTTGGTATCCCGTTCACACAGGCATTGGGGCCGAAGGGCCTGTTCCTGTACCGTTATGTGTTCTATTTTTCAGATTGCTGCCCTTCATTACAACTCCGAGGGTCTGATAATATGGAACTTTATTCCCTCCCCAGCAGTTGCCCAACCTCCCAAATCTCTCTTTATTTCACATTTACAACACTTATACTTCTGCTTTGTAATTTATGGGCTGTCGGCTTACTTTGAAACCTCAGTTCATTTGCTGATGTCCATTGAGGGGAAAAAAACCCTGTTGTCTTAATCCCTTCTGGTCTACAGTCTTGTGCTATGTGATGGTGCCGTAATGGTGGCCTGGCAGGCTACTGATTGTTAACGTGATGTTGTAGCTGCTGCACTGTCAGCATCCTCAGAGCAGATTTACAAACGTACATTTGCTGTCCTTAAATTTGACCACTTTCAGGTTTTCTGCCGAATTCGGGGCATCTTCCTAATAAAGTGATCAAAGCATAGAGCTGTTCAGGAAAGTTGACTAGTTTGTGTAGATTGGTGTTAATGTGACGACATCTTGTATTTTATTGTGTTTTTACGAACCTCTGTTACACAGGAAAGAGTCGGTCAGCGTGTCTGTAGCTATCACGACAAGCATCATCCCTGTACTGGCAGCCAGTCAGGTCAACACACAAGCCTCCAACTTTTCTGATCTTAAACCAACACCAGCCATGATGAATGGACCCTTGCCGTTTGTCTCGCAGGAGCTGAAGGTACGTACAGATTAAAATGGGCGGGTGAAGTGCTTCCACCTTCTTGCTGTCCTCAACCACTGCAGTTCAACAGTTATACAGTTGGTGTCTATTGGTTACTGGAATTCTGACAAACCCATGTCTGCTTTAAAGTGGCTTTTGTGAGCGGCAATATTGATGCGTGTTTCTTACAGTAGTTTATACAAGGCACAGCACTGCACTTCTGAGTTTAATGTTGTACGTCCACCCTCAACGAATGCCGATATCACATTGTTCATGTTGATGTCATCCTGCTATGTGCAGTCCTGTTACTACTTGTTGGTGCAATTGACTTTGATAATTGGACCCTTGGGGTGATTCAGGAATTGGTCAATGAGTGCACCTCTCCAGCAGTAGCCAGGACCATTAGAAGGTACAATATCTCCATTTTGTCTGGTCTGGCAGCTTCCTTCATCTCTATCACAATGGTGCGAAATAATTGGAGCTGAAGATTTACAGTTTTATGTGGGACAGTTCGCCTTTGGCTGATGCATACAAGGATAGGCCTGTCTGTTTGCAAAGCTGTTCTTTTAATTTCAAACTGATCGCACTGTTTGGTAGCTACATTAGAATAGATATTCTGAAGATGGGTTCTTGTTTTGAGTTAATGCTGCTATCCACACATAATTTTATAACTCCTGAATAATTGCAGTAAACTTGCGAGAAGCATAAAAACTAAATCTTTAAATTTGATTTTGGTCTCAAAACAACCAACAAAATATTGTTACAATTTCAGATAATTACAATGCATGTCATAGCTTTGTTTACTGGTACTTATGCAAAGATTTTTTTTCTTCTTGAAGTCATTGTTCATGTTACAGGCAGTTGTAGGTGGCTTACTTGCGCAACAAAATACAAATATTATTCAAATATAGTAGAGGGGACAAGTGTCATTATTTTGTTTGGGGACTACCAAAGCTGGTTTGTCTGTTATTACAAATGTCTCGAGTACCAAGCAGGGTGCAGTGCCTTGGGGTCTGTTATTTTGAAGTATAATCCTGATGTACTGAGGACTTGTTGTGCCAATGAGATGGTGTTCTAGCTAAGCCTTTGAAGCATGAAACATTACAGTTTTACCGTATCTGTGAGGACTGCAAATAAAAACCTGACACAGGTTTTTGTTTGAAAGGCTAAGGACTGTTGGTTAGAATGTTCTGGTTGGTTACGTCACAATCTGTACTGCTCAGAGGGTTGCAGTTTGAAGGTAAACTCCAGTTCATGCCCAACTTACTGCTGCTTCAAATTGGGATTTTCCCAGTGTCTATCACAGCTTTTTGCAGCAAAGGCTTGATGGTTTGTCTCATTGTTCCCTTGGGGAAAATTAGTGGGGTTTTCAATTGAATGTGTGATCCTTTTAATTTAACCTTTTACTGTCCATCCTGCCCTACTCTTGTTTTCGATGTTCTATCTTGCTCACTTCATTATTTGTGAGAATTCCTAAGTACTCTTGGATCACCGAGTTCTTGAAATGTATTCTTTATCTGAGCAAAAGAAGTGATGTTATTGCCAAGGTTTGGCATTTAGCTTTTGGAGCTAAATTATTCTTTTTTAGGCATTCATTAAAAGTTATTATGGCCAATTTATTAGTGCGTTCACCCGAGTCAACGTTTTGGGTTTAAGTTTATGTACAGAGCTCGGTTGTATAATCTAGGCTGACATTCTATTGGGGTGTTGTTGCAGATCACATTGAACCAAGGGCTATCATCTGGGCATACAAGGCCTTGGGGCACCTCTCAAAGCCCAGGGGAATACTAGTTGTTACCCCTCCCTCAAAATGCAGCTCTGTTGTATCTGAACTGCTCGTGATGGGATCTTGGTGTGTGCTGAAAGCCATTTAGATGATGCATTGTATGCAAGGCGTATGTTTGGGATGTCTTTGTATTAACACTGTTTGATTTTTCTATACATGCAGCAGGCTCCAGAGACACTCAGCTCTTTAAAAAGTATGGCAGAACGAGCAGCTGTGAGTGCAGGATTGGAAGAGCAAGTCCAGTCTTTGCATTTGAACGAGAGGGGTGAGTGCCTGCAGACCTATATTCCTTTAATAGAAACATAGAAGATCGGTGCAGGAGGTGGCAATTCAGCCATTCGAGCCAACACCGCCATTCATTGTGACCATGGCTGATCGTCCCCAATCAATAACCCGTGCCTGCCTTCTCCCCATAATGGTGTTTATAGAACTCCAGATGTATTTTACAACAGTCAGATGGGAATTTGGGTGCCAAAATCTTTCGTTCTATGGTAAACTATCAAGAGTTTAGTTTAGTGTAGAGTTACGGTGCAGAAACGGGCCCTTTGTCCCACCGAGTTTAGCCGACCAGCAATCCATGATTTATGCCACAAGTTAACTGCTGCTTTTCAGGCTCAAGGATGGTTTAGCAGTAATCGACCTCTTCACCTGGGACGGAGGTTGAAAATTGACCCGAGTTTCATCCTTGATCACTGACCAGTTATTACTGGTAAACCAATTGAATATCCAGGAGCTCGATGTTACCCTGGAAATATTTGAGGAGGAAACCAACGCTGCAGTGTCTGTGCAAAACCTTGATCAAGTCAGTGATGGAGTGTTCAGGGCACAAGAAGACTGAGGGAAGCAATGCATAGCATGAGGCCGGTCTTCCAGAGAAGATTCCAATGATATCTGCACCCAGCCTACTTGGTTGTCCTAAGATGACACCTTGTGACTTGTACTGCCCTCCTGATGCTATCTATATTTGAAAGAATTAATGTTCACCTTAAGATCACTGAACTGTCAACTGTGGATCAAAGCAGCCTTTATAAATCTGAACAAATGGGACACAAGGATTGTATTTGTTTTATTATTCACATGTGTACCGAGATAGTGAAAAGCTTTTGTTTGTGTGCAGTCCATTTAAATCAGATAATACTATGAATTAATATAGAGCCAGACACGAATACACCAGGTAGAGCAGTGAGAAAAATACCAAGGGGCTGGATGTAATTTTCAGCATTGTAACGATACAGTTTGAGGAAAAAGTCTAATGCCAATTAGGTAGGTTGGACAATTGGGACTATACCCTAGTTTATGGGAGAACCATTCAGAATACTGATAACATAGGGGAACAAGCTGTTCCTGAGTTTGGTGGTACATGCATTGTACCCTCTCAACAGCAGCGGGGAGAAGAGGGAATGTTCGGTGTGAAAAAGTACTGATAACTTTTATGTTGGTTGCTTTCGTGAGGCAGTGTGACAGTGTGGAGGGGAGTTTTGTCTGTCTGTAATGGACTGGGATACAGCCATACCTGAGCAATTTCTTGTGGTCTTGGGCAGAGCTGTTCCAGAACTGGGATTAAAAGGAGGCAAATGGTGCAGAATGCTACAGCCAAGAGGCTCAAATGAAGTAGTTGCCCACTTCTGTTGCAACTGTTTGTTGGAAAGTCCTCCAATTATTTTCCCGGAAAGTTTCATGTTGCCCAGATAATAGGCCAGATAATCACCCAGCACCCAAATATATGTGGGGAAATTCCAGCTGAGGTAACCTTGTACACTTGGGCATCACCAGGTTTAAATAAAATTGCAATGCGAGGTATTCTTGATCATTCCTGATGCATGCAGAGCGCAAGGGTTTCATCCTTCACAAGAGGGCAGACTTGGATCTAAATCTTATTGAACTTACTCGTGCTTTAGACTTTAAAGGGCCTGTCCCACTTACGCAATTTTTTTTTGGTGACTTGCCGGCACCCGTTAGTCGCAGCAGGTTGCCGAAAATTTTCAACGTTGAAAATCCAGCGGTGACCAGAAAAAGGTACCACTCTTTGGGCAACTACTCGTGACTACCCCGCGACTCCCGAGAAAATCGCATGTGGGACAGGCTCTTTAAGATAGTGGGGAAACAGGCCCTTCGGCCCACCGAGTCCGCGCAGACTAGCGATCACCCCGCACACTAGCATTGTTCTACACACTGGGGATAATTTACAATTTTACTGATGTCAATTAACCTGCAACCCTGGACGTGTTTGGAATGTGGTCACAGGGAGAATGTACAAACTCCATTCATACAGAGGGGTCTCTCTAGTGTAGTAAGGCAGCAACTTTACTGTTACACCACTGTACCTCCATATGCCTGCTGTCTTTCATCTCCAGAGGATACTTCATGCTATTTAGAGTCTGCTAATCCTTATGATGAACAATGCCTTGTGCAGTGGAGAAGTTTAGTCTGACGCTACCCACTATTGTTCAGTTGGTCTGGCTGCACGGTTAACCCTTGTTCAGTCCGCACTCTAGTAGTTCATCTGCCTCTGGTACATGAGGCTTGAGCTCTTGTACTCAAAGCTCACCATGGAGTGGAGATCTGACCATTGATGGTCAGCAGGGCCTGCATTCGTTGTAAATCATCCTGAAGGAGGGTAGGCTATTACTTCAACCATGGAATGGATAAGATTAATGGGTGGTGCAGTGGTAGAGTTGCTGCCTTGCAGCGCCAGAGACCTGGGTTTGATCCTGATTATCGGTGCTGTCTGTACAGAGATTGTTCATTCTTCCTCTGACAGTGTAGGTTTTCTCCGGGTGCTGCGGTTTCCTCCCACACTCCTAACACGTGCTAATTTGTAGGTTAATTGGCTTGGGTAAATATTGTAAATTGTCCCCAGTGTGTAGGGTAATATTAGTGTACGGGGATTTGCTGGCAGGCACGGACTCGGTGGGCCGAAGGGCCTGTTTCCACGCTACATCTCTAAACGAAAAAAATCTTGTGGGCTCTGTTTAATATGCGTTGTGTTTTTTGTTCTCTAGTTCTCCTCAGCACCCCATCATCGCAGAGCAACTCGATGACATCTACTGTTCCGCAAACAACAGAGGTTCATCTTCAGCCGATGCTGGGTGTGTGCCCACTCAGCCCAGTGCATCTATCCAAGGACCAAGAATACCAGCTGCACATGGTGGAATCAGCGTGGCTACACATGCCTCACCCGTCGGACTCTGAGAGAATACGGTCAGTAGTCACTCCTGGGCAGGATGATAAATTCGGGGGGGAAATGAGAAGATTAATTTCAAAACATAGAAACAATGAATACGGGTTCAAACCGTGAACTGTACATTTTGAATCTCAACAAATCCATTTCCCAGCAATATCAAAATACTACGAAAACTGAAAGTACCTCAGCCAGCCACTGGACAGCATATGTGTAGGAAGGAACTGCAGATGCTGGTTTAAAGCGAAGATAGACACAAAAAGTTGCAGTAACTCAGCGGGACAGGCGGCATCTCTGGAGAGAAGGAATGGGCGATGTTTCGGGTCGAGACCTTTCTGAAGAAGGGTCTCGACCTGAAACGTCACCCATCAAGCATTCCTTCTGAAGAAGGGTCTCGACCCGAAACGTCACCCATTCCTTCTATCCAGAGATGCTGCCTGGCCCACCGACTTACTGGAAAGCATATTACCTTATGGGCTTTAATCTCAAATCACATTTATGAAATTAGATTTCTTTCATTAATAGCTTACAATGAAACCACTTAAATATTCTTTGTTTCACACAAAACCTAAAGGCTGATTATGTCAGTAAAACAACTTTAGACAACTAGAAATCCTGCTTTATGTGTTCGGTTTATAAAATAAACGTTGACTTGTTCAACAAATTAAATCCGAGCTGGGAATAGTGTTGGTGAAGCTGTTCTATTGTTCCAGTGGGCAGGTTTAGCTTGAGTGCTACCTCAACCAAGTCACATGGCCCATTAAGCTGTGGTACATTTGGTTTTGTGGATAAAAATATTATGGATTTTCTATTTTCTCCAATGGGCGAGCAAGGCTGAGACAGTATTTCAAGTATGTTGCCGCAGATTGATGTGATGTGGGAGAGGCGATTTGATTTTAAGCGTTGCACTTGAATAGAGATGTATGAACATGGTGTGTGTATGTTGCGGAATCTCGGCTATTAAGACATTATCGGACATGTTTGCTGTAATTTGTCTTGCCTCCTTATGTTTGTAATTGACTTCATATTGTTGACCACACTGATCAGCTGCTGACAAAATGGAGCGTGTTTGCTTTTTGAGGAGTTGAAGTTGGCTGGGAGTTTACTGCTGTCGGTCATGTGTGTCTTGATGGTTTATTTTTGTGTTCCCGCACACAGTGCAGGCTACAGAGAGGCGTTATAGACCACCCCTGTTTAATTCAACAATGCACCCCCAACTGTTGACCTTGCCATTGATACCAGTATTTTGATAGTGCCACTCGGTTTAGTCTATGGTTACGGCATTGTCCAAATCCATTGATTTTTTTTTGTGAGCTAGAGTGGTATTTTGCTAGTTATACATTGGTTAGTCAAATCCAGGATGTCTCATTGTTTCTGAAGAAATGTTTGATTTTTTTTTTTCCCCCGTTGTAGACACTACCTCCCTCGTAATCCATGTCCCACGCCGCCTTATCACCATCAGATACCCCCAGTCCATTCGGACACACTGGAGTTCTACCAACGATTGTCCACAGAAACACTCTTCTTTATTTTCTACTACCTAGAGGTGAGTATTTGTGGAGTTGCGTTGCATGGAAACGGGGACTTCGGTCCAAATCATCCATGTCGATAAAGATTTAAACTAATCCCATTTAGCCCATATTCATCTAAATCTGTTGTATCCCAGTATGTGCCCAAATAATATTTGCATGTTATAATTGTACCTCCCTCTGGTGGTTCTTTCAATAGAAAATAGGTGCACGAGTGGGCCATTCAGCCCGCACCCGCCATTCGCTGTGATCATGGCTGATCATCCACACTCAATACCCCATTCCTGCCTTTTCCCCATATCCCCCGACTCTGCTATCTTTAAGAGCTCTATCCAATGCTCTCTTGAAAGCCTACAGAGAATTGGCCATGAGGCAAAGAATTCCACAGATTCACAAACCTCTGTGTGGGGAAAAGTTGTACATACTCACTCCTCCCCGCGTGGAAATACTTGACTTAAGATCCCTGTTAAGCCTTTGCCCTAGTTTTGAGCAGTACAACTATTCTGTAGGGAGGAACTGCAGATGCTGGTTTAAACCGAAGACTGACACAAAAAGCTGGAGTAACTCAGTGGGTCAGGCAGCATCTCTGTCTGAAGGAGGGTTTCAACCCGAAATGCCACCAATTCCTTTTCTCCAGAGATGCTGCCAGACCCGCTGAGTTACTCCAGATTTTTGTGCCTGTCAACCATTCTGTAACAAGGCACTGAAGTGTTCAGGTTTCAATTTGCAAACGTTCTTTGGATTCATACTTGGAATAACATGGAAATGGGGTTCAGTTTTAGCAGCAGGTCGAAGCAGTTTGATGCTCTCCATTTATTAGGGCTTCACATTGTCCTTGGGACCACCTTTACCAGAACTTTGCACTGGATTTGTATCCTTGCACTGAGCCATTAATCCAATCTGAGGCCCCACCACACAGTGGGCTCCAGATTAAAGTGTGTAGGAAGCAATTGAAGATGCTGGTGTAAACCAAAGACAGACAAAAAGCTGGAGTAACTCAGCGGGACAGGCAGCATCTCTGGAGAGGAATGGATGAGAAGAAGGGTCTCGACCCGAAACGTCACCCATTCCTTCACTCCAGAGATGCTGCCGGACCAGATGAAAGTGCGTTTGTTTGGTCATTGCAAGGTGGGATGTAGTTCACCTGCCTGCACTCTCCTAGCCTTGTGCGGGAAGAATGGGCGTTTTGGACCCGTGCACCTCCAAAATAAGTCTCCTCTTTTGAGAGGAGAAAGTAATACAGGGAGAGAAAAGTGTTAACATAGAAAGTAGGTGCAGGAGTAGGCCATTCGACCCTTCGAGCCAGCACCGCCATTCAATAAGATCATGGCTGATCATCCAGAATCCGTACCCTGTTCCTGCTTTTCCCCCCACATCCCTTATGGGGAATAAAATAAAAGGTTCTATCTCCACAAGATTATTCCTAACTTGGAACGTGTGCCAAGTACATGTCACACAGCTGTTCCTTTGAGTAGCATTCCAGGCTTCGATGGTCTGCCAGGTGGAATGAATCTGAATGGCTTGCCTTGTTTCTTGTGGTCCCCTGTAATGAAGTGTGTACTATAAATTAGGAAAAGGCAGTGTAAACATCTGGTGTGCCTGCACTATTTACTTGCTCGGTACGTCCCCTTGGCCACTGCTCCGAGTGCTTTAAGATTAAGCATTAGTGCAGGGGATTCTGCTTCAACGTGAAAGTTTCGGGCAAACATTCCCGCAATGCCAGAGATCTTTGGGTCGTGCATCATGGAAGCAGGCCCTTCGGCCCATTGCATCCGTGCCGACACTCAAGTTTCATCTGCACTATTGTTTTCCCCATCAGTGCCCTGTAAATATCTTGCAGGCTATGACTGTTCAACCCGGGTGATGTTGGGGATAGTACCATGTTGCATCCTTGGACCTATCGTTCTGGGAATAATTTACAGCTTGCAACAGTTCGGCAATGGCTGGGCTCAGAAGAGCTCCACAGACTCTGACTGACCAGACACTTTTAATGTTAACTTTGATTGCTAAGTTGTAATGTGCTCTATTCTTGCAAAGGCTTAAGTATGAAAAGCAAATTCCCCAATATTCATGAAAGATTGCCGTTCTTGCAAATGGATAATGTATTTCCTCCAATGGCCTCTGTAAACTCAGCAACTGAGCTCTTGTGCCTGAAAAATAGTGTTATTCTGTATTTATACTGATGTAGTTGTGTAGTCAGAAACTGTTGTGGGTCAGTTGGACTCCAGGCGATTTGGGGGGGGGAAGCAAGCCTTAGCTAGCAGTCACTTTCCAGTAATCCCCACTGAGGTGGCACAGTGTAATCATAACCCTGTACATGAACAAAACAGCTGACAGTTGAGCTCTCCAGAGCATAGGAGGATGAGGGGCGACCTTATAGAGGTGTGCAACATTGTGAATAGTTCATTTAAATGTAGTGTGTCTTGTCCAGGGGAATAGAGATCCAGAGGGCTTATGTTTTAAGGTGAGGGGGCAGTGGGGAAGATTTAATCTGAACCTGAGTGGTGACTTTTTTACACAAAGGGTGCTGGGTATCAGGAACGAGCTGCCAGAGCCAGTTGAGGCAAGTACTATCGCAACGTTTAAGAAACATTGAGACGGGTCCCTGGATAGGATGGGTTGAGGGATATAACCATATAACAATTACAGCACGGAAACAGGCCATCTCGACCCTTCTAGTCCGTGCCGAACACATAATTTCCCCTAGTCCCATCTACCTGCGCTCAGACCATAACCCTCCATTCCCTTCCCGTCCATATAACTATCCAATTTATTTTTAAATGATAAAAACGAACCTGCCTCCACCACCTTCACTGGAAGCTCATTCCACACAGCTACCACTCTCTGAGTAAAGAAGTTCCCCCTCGTGTTACCCCTAAACTTCAGTCCCTTAATTCTCAAGTCATGTCCCCTTGTTTGAATCTTCCCTACTCTCAGTGGGAAAAGCTTTTCCACGTGAACTCTGTCTATCCCTCTCATCATTTTAAAAACCTCTATCAAGTCCCCCTTAACCTTCTGCGCTCCAAAGAATAAAGCCCTAACTTGTTCAACCTTTCTCTGTAACTTAGTTGCTGAAACCCAGGCAACATTCTAGTAAATCTAATATAGGCCAAACACAGGCAGGTGGGACTAGTGCAGATGGGACATGTTGGTCGGTGTGGACAAGTTGGCTTAGTTTAGAGGCTGTATGGACTCTCTGACTCCTGCACTTTGCCAGAGAAGTGTACAATTATATCCCAGAGGAGATTAGGACCTTGTAAAATAGTTAAGAAAAGGGAAGCTGATGTTTTTCTTAGCTGACAAGATTACGGAGAGATTCACTAGGTTTCCAAACGTACAATGCATTTTGTTGATAAAATAGGGTGAAGCTGAATCCTATAGCAAGCTCGGTAACCAGATAACAGATTTACACGAATGAGCAAAATAATGGGAGAGGAAATGTTGTTTAACAATGAGTTCTGGTGTTCTGGGATGCATTGCTGGAATGGGAAGTGGACACAGATTGCGTAAAGTGAATAGGATTGATGCTTGAAAATGTGAAGGGCTGTTTGGAAAGAGTAGTGGGAATGGAACAGATTAGAGATTGTGTAGGAAGGAGCTGCAGATGCCGGTTTACACTGAGGATAGACACTAAATGCTGGAGTAGCTCAGCGGGACAGGCAGCATCTCTGGAGAGAAGGAATGGGTGGTGTTTTCGGGTCAATGCGAAACGTCACCCATTCCTTCTCTCCAGAGATGCTGCCTGTCCCGCTGAGTTACTCCAGCATTTAGTGTCAAAATCTGAGCTTGTGGTCAAAGAGCTGACGTCTAAGGTGGCTGTTTTTACTGTTCAGAAGGAACTACAGATGCTGGAGAATCGAAAGTAGACAAAATTGCTGGAGAAACTCAGCGGGTGCGGCAGCATCTATGGAGCAAAGGAAATGGGCAACGTTTCGGGACGAAACTGCTTTTACTGTGCACTTCTGCAAACTGTTCTTGCTCTGGAGTCTGATGCTTTTTTTTTTTTTTTTTTTTTTTTTTTTCCTCCCCTCCTCCTCTTTACCAGGGGACCAAGTCCCAGTATTTGGCTGCTAAAGCTTTGAAGAAACAGTCCTGGAGGTTCCACACCAAGTACATGATGTGGTTTCAGAGACACGAAGAGCCAAAAACAATCACAGACGAATATGAACAGGTACAGATCCGACCGGCACTCTCAGTCTGTCAATAAAACTTAGTTGATTATCCTTTGTAGACTAGGAGACCTGGGATCGCTCTGCATTAGTGTTTCAAGTGCCCGCGGGACTCGGTGCCAGCCTGGCACACTTTCCAGACTATTGGATGTTACTCCTATTAATTCCCCGATACAATTTCAATTCACTTGTTTAAAGATGTCACATGTTTGCATAACAACATTCTCATTGATATTGGTATGCCATTTATTGTCACTTCACATGTACAATGAAATTAAAAGCTGCTCGTACTCAGTGCATACATATAATTTAGTACAATAAACAAGAAACAGAAAACAAAAACAAAAGGAAGAAGGGGGGGGGGATAGGTGCACAATTCTGCGGCGTTATATACATATCTATAAAGGCAAAATGGTGAAGGAGATGTTTAAAGATTATATTAAATATTAAAAATGTTTTAAAAAAAAAAAAATGTTAAAAATTAGTTACAATACACATTACAGTTCCAAATTTCATTACGTGGATATAATAGATGGAAGTCCGGGTGTTGGGCTGTAAAGTCAGTGCATGTGTGAATTAAGAGTAGTTATAATTTTCGGAAAACAACTATTCCTGAGTCTATTTGTCCTAGATTTGATGCACCTATAGCGCCTTCCAGAGGGCAGCAGGTCGAACAGTCCAAACGCAGGATGGGAGCTGTCTTTGATGATATTCTTTGCCTTGCTAAGGCAGCGGGAGGTGTAACTATCCATCAGGGAGGGGAGAGGGCAACAAATGATCTTCTGTGCTGTCCTAGTTACCCTCTGAAGCCTCTCCCTGTCTGCCATGGTGCAGCTGCCGTACCATGCTGTAATGCAGTATGTCAGCAGGCTCTCGATGGACGAGCGGTAGAAGGTCAGCAGCAGGTTAGAGTCCAGGTTGTGCTTCCTGAGGACCCTCAGAGTTTGGAGGGAGTGTGGGCAATGGGTGCCTGGCAAGCTGGACTCCTAGCTACCACGTCTTCCAAAAGATCAGTGGATTACAAGAGTTTTGCTGTAACCTGTGGCCTTGAATCGAAACATGTGAAGGAAGCTGGCTTCGCAGCAGCTTTGCACTCTTGTGTTGCTGCACTTATCCATAACCTCCAAACTAGTTCAGAAAGGCTGGGGGTCATAGACACAAATAGGGTCGGGGAGGTTTAATAGGTGGTTAAAATTAGGAGCTTTGGATGGGGTGGTAAATAGTAAAGGACATATATTTTACCGGGGGGGGGGAATGAGAGTCGAGTTGCTGCAGGAATGTACTGTCTGAAAGTTTGGCAGAAGTAAATTTCAAGTTCCAAGAGTGAATTGGGGAAAAATGCTCTCGGAAAAGATATCCAGGGTAGTGAGCAGAGATAGAGTTGGTGCAGCGGTAGAGTTGCTGCCTTACAGCGCTTGCTGCGCCAGAGACACGGGTTCAAACCTGACTACGGGTGCTGTCTGTACGTAGTTTGCACCTTCTCCCCGTGACCCGCGCGGGTTTTCTCCGTGATCTCTGGTTTCCTCCCACACGCCACAAGATGTACAAAGATTGGCTTGGTATTAGTGTAAAGTGCTAATGTGCGGCAATCGCAGGTTGGTACGGACTCGGTGGGCCGAATGGTCTGCTTCCGCGCTGTATCTCTAAACTAAACTAAATATAGGGTAGATGCAAGCTGTTAGAATAGGCAGTGGTGTGAAGGGCTGAATGATTGTCTCCTGGTTCTTTAAGTTTCTGACTCTTGTGCAATTTCTTACTAAATGGTGCTGACTTGTGTGAGTTGGATTGCAGACTAGGGCTCTGGCTGAGGGCTTGGCTGCTTTTGCATTTAGTCTACTCTGACCAAAAGGTAGGTTTTGTACCTTCTGGGTTGGGCACTGCAGTAGCCTCACAGTTCAGGTAGCGACCTGGTATGTCCAAAGCTGCCCGATGTAAACATTAGTTCCCCATCACAATGTCATCTTCACATTTTTTTAAATCTGCATTTTTTTCCTGATACTGTAAACTATTTGAGGCTAATATTTTTTGGTATTAATTCAATCCTCCTCCTACCTTTATCTCTCCTGTTCCCACTGCACTTAGAGTCTCTTTTACATCAATTGGGCTGGAGTTTACTTACTCAGCACCTAGCCTCTCATTATACTCTCAGTCTCAAGCAATATAGGTAAGTGATGTTGGCAGTTTCGTGCTGTGAAGACAAAGGAGAGGGAAAAGAGCAGATGCAAGTAGATTGTGCAGGTGGGTATGGCTTCTAGAGTATTGTCTATTAGGTGAGGCCCATTGCTTTTGTGTGTGCATTGAGTCTGATTTACTCAATGTAGCAGGTGGCACTGACTTGCCTTGCACTGTCTAAAGCCCAACCGTGGTATTATTGATAGCACTGTTTGGCAGTGGAATAAACAGCGCTCTTTGGAGGAAAATTAATGAGGAGTTGTTAAAAACAAAGCATTGAGTTGCAAACTGACAATTAAAATTGTAGGCACTGATTGATGTTACCCAGGATGAAAGCCGTGTGAAGCAGTGTTTGCGTCTAACTTTCCTCTCCTTCCTACCCAACAGGGAACATACATTTACTTTGACTATGAGAAATGGGGCCAGAGAAAGAAGGAAGGCTTCACATTCGAATACAGATACTTGGAGGACAGGGACCTGCAGTAACCAGGAAGTATACACCCAGTGCCAGGGTGAGGTATGGCCCCCCCACGCTACTGATTGAACCTCAGTAACCCAGTATCGGGCTCACAGTCTGAACACACCGGTGTTCTTGGAAGAGAGCTTTCGTTTAGAGACCTTGTACAATTTTGAGGAAAAAAAAAAGAAGAAAGAAATCAAAAAATGTTGTACATCATGTATTTTGTTCTAACCTGTGCATAAGATATTGTATTGGAAAATACTTTGTCAGGAATCTGTACAGTTCTGCGTTTAAAAAGCAGTTAGTGCTTGTATGAAAAAAATAAAACATTTTTCATGTATACTTAATGTTTATTTTGTGGCATGGTCCGAGTTTCCTTATTTTGTTGGCCATGAGGAATGTCTCTGAAGTTCTGATAATCTGGCACATTAGTGCTGGGCTGATTTATTTTTTGGACTGGATATTAATGATGAATGAAACTATATTGCCACGTGCGACATGTCACAGAGTGATGCTTTGTTTTGCAGCCACGAGTATGCGAACAGTCGCCCAATATCGGCGGCAACAAAGTTACAAAGCATTTCAGCCCGCAGTGGTTCCCTTCGTCCTCGCCCCCCCCCCCCCACTTTGTTCTCGGTGGCCCCATTAATGCCCTGAACGTTACACAGCATCATTTTGTAGTGAGCCACAGTGTTTGAAGGCGGTGAGAAATAATACGCAGGCATTCCGGCCCTCACACCCACCCAGGTTCCTGGCCCCTAGTGTTCCAGGCATACACAGTCTGTGGACCCTGCCACACTCTAGATCCCCCCCCCCCCAAGCTCTTGTCTCACTGCCCTCTCCGACTCTGTTCACACTCTGGAGAGAGTCGGCCACTGACTACATCGGGGTTTCTCAACGATCAGGATGTGGGATTACCAGTATTTTATGTTAGATTTCTGAAATGAGCTTTGTATTTCACTGTTGCAACTTCTATCTGTATATGTTCTGGCGCCTCAACATTATTCTCTATTCGCATCTCGGGTGTTCATTCCTCTCTGTTCCCACTTGTGCTGGGGTGAAATTTCAAGCCATACTGCAGTTCTGCTTACTGTTGATTAACTTTCCTTCCTCTCTCTGCTACAGGGCTTCCTCTAATCTTATGCTAACAGTTAGTTAGTTGTCACGTGTATGGAGGTACAGTCAACAGCTTTTGTTGCATGCTATCCACTCAATAGAAAGACAATATACGTGATTACAATCGAGCCATTTACAGTTTACAGATACATGATAATAAGGGGACAACATTAAGTGCAAGGTAAAGCCAGCAAATTCCAGTCAAGGATGGCCTTGAGTGTCACCAATGAGGTAGATAATAGTAAAAATGTGTAGGATAGAACTGCAGATGCTGCTTTAAATCAAAGATAGACAATGCTGGAGTAACTCAGCGGGACAGGCAGCATCTCTGGAGAGAAGGAATGGGTGACGTTTCGGGTCGAGACCCTTCTTCACGACCTGAAACGTCACCCATTCTTTCTCTCCAGAGATGCTGCCTGTCCCACTGAGTTACTCCAGTATTTTGTGTCTAGAGACATAGTAGTTCTGTGTAGCAAGCCCAAGATTTGGGGGGGGGGGTTCAGCATTCGAGCATTCCAACGTTGAAGGAGAGGGGGGGATCATGTTCTCAGACATTGTGGCCCTTGTCCATCCCAAGGGACCCATAACCTCCAGCACAGCAGACGCGTAGGAACACTGCCATCTGCAGGTTCCCCTCCAAACTGCACACGTACTTGACCAAATTACAACTAAGTGTCTTCATTGAAGATAGACTCAAAGTGCTGGAGTAACTCAGGGGGACATGCACCATCTCTGGAGAGAAGGGTGGGGTGATGTTTTGGGTCAAGACCCTTCTGCCTAGTCGCACTGAATGACACCAGCGTTTTGTTTCCATCTTCGGTGTAAACCGGATCTGCCTTCCTCATTGCTGGGACAAAACTTTGGAACATTACCACCAATTATACCCTGAGAATATCTTCAGGATAGATACTAGGGATTCAAAATGTCTCCCCACCACTTGGGCAATTAGAGATGGGGAAATAAATGCTAGATTTGCCAGCTGCAATAAACTTTTTAGTGTAGGAAGGAACAGGTGCTGGTTTATACCGAATATACTAAGCAATGCTGAAGTAACTCAGCCAGTCAGGCAGCAGCTCTGGAGAAAAGAATAGGTGCTGTTTGAGGTCAGAATCCTTCAGACTGAAAGATAGCAGGGAAACTAGAGGCAATTGAAGGCTCGAACAAATCAGAACTGGCAACAGACGACCTCGGGAAGAGCGGAGTCCAGGAGTTACTTGAAATTGGAGAAATCAACGTTTAAGCTGCCTGGTTGTAAGCTGCCCAAGTGAAGTACGAGGTGCTGTTCCTCCAGTTTGCATGTGGCCTCACACTGACAGTGGAGGAAGCCTAGGACAGAAAGGTCCGTTTGAGAAGGGAAGTTAAGTTTGACAACCGGGAGATCTCCTAGGCCAAAGGTGGACTTTTAGTAGCTACTCCATGGAAACTCGCCAGGTGGAGATGGGTTGCTGATCTGCCTGCACACTCTCCTGTACAGCTGTTGTTCTCCGTGCCTGTACGTGTCTCCTGTGCTGATGCATGGTGGTTGAGATTGGTGTGGTAAATAAGTCTTCATAAGAAAATGTTCTTACCTATTCAATCTAGCAACCTATCATAATTTGAGCATTTAACAGTCTGAAGACATGTCTTGACCCATTCCTTCTCTCCAGAGATGCTGCCTGTCCCACTGAGATACTCCAGCATTTTGTGTCTGTCTAACGCATCCCATGCCTGATTGTAACTAAATTGTCGTATTTTCTCCTGTAATGTAGATACGGCAGGTGGAGTAGTCGTTTGTCTATCCTTATATTACCCTTCGAGTTCCTGGCAGAGAGCGGTGAAGAGTTAACCACATTCCTGTGGGATTGTAACTACAACATGTCGGACTGGAGCGGATGGTTGAATTCCTGAACCCTGGCGAACTACGCTGCCTTCAAGGCTGTTACGGGGCAATCAAAACCAAATGAAACCTTTAAAACTGTTTAATTATGGCCTGACTTGCGTTTTATATAAACATGCTATTTTTTATTCTTGTCCTCTGCTCTTATTCAACGCCAAATGCTGTTTGCTTTATAACTAATTTGCAGTTAAAGAATAAGCCTTTTTTTGGATATCTTAATGTAAAATGTCACCATTACCCATGCCGAGTTGTGCCTGCCCTAGGGCGGCACAGTGGCCCAGCGGTAGAGTTGCGGCCTTGCGAGACCCAGGTTCGATCCTGACTCCGGGTGCAATCTGTATGGGGTTTGCAGGTTCTCCCTGTGACCACATGGGTTTGCTCCGGTTTCCTCCGACATACATGTGGTAAATTGGATTAGTAAGTATGCAGATGATACCAAGATAGGGGGTGTTGTGGATAATGAAGAGGATTTCCAAAGTCTACAGAGTGATTTAGGCCATTTGGAAAAATGGGCTGAAAGATGGCAGATGGAGTTTAATGCTGATAAATGTGAGGTGCTACACCTTGGCAGGACAAATCAAAATAGGACGTACCTGGTAAATGGTAGGGAATTGAAGAATACAGTTGAACAGAGGGATCTGGGTATAACCGTGCATAGTTCCTTGAAGGTGGAATCTCATATAGATAGGGTGGTAAAGAAAGCTTTTGGTATGCTAGCCTTTATAAATCAGAGCATTGAGTATAGAAGCTGGGATGTAATGTTAAAATTGTACAAGGCATTGGTGAGACCAAATCTGGAGTATGGTGTACAATTTTGGTCGCCCAATTATAGGAAGGATGTCAACAAAATAGAGAGTACAGAGGAGATTTACTAGAATGTTGCCTGGGTTTCAACAACTAAGTTACAGAGATAGGTTGAATAAGTTAGGTCTTTATTCTCTGGAGCGCAGAAGGTTAAGGGGGGACTTGACAGAGGTCTTTAAAATGATGAGAGGGATAGACAGAGTTGATGTGGACAAGCTTTTCCCTTTGAGAATAGGGAAGATTCAAACAAGAGGACATGACTTCAGAATTAAGGGACAGAAGTTTAGGGGTAATATGAGGAGGAACTTCTTTACTCAGAGAGTGGTAGTGGTGTGGAATGAGCTTCCAGTGGAAGTGGTGGAGGCAGGTTCATTGGTATCATTTAAAAATAAATTGGATAGGCATATGGATGAGAAGGGAATGGAGGGTTATGGTATGAGTGCAGGCAGGTGGGACTAAGGGGGAAAAAAAATTTGTTCGGCATGGACTTGTAGGGCCGAGATGGCCTGTTTCCGTGCTGTAATTGTTATATGGTTATTCCAGGGACGTGCAGATTTGTGGGTTTAAAGGCTTCTGTAAATTGTTCCAAGTGTGCAGGACAGTATTAGTGTATGGAAGATCACTGGTTGGTGCAGGCCAAAGGGCCCGTCTCCACACTGTATCTCTGAACTAAACACTTTAGAGATACAGAAACTTATTGTGCTTCCTGAATCAAACAAGCAACATAATGCAGGCTACCTGTAAGGCAGCAACTCTACCGCTGTGCCACCATGCTGCTCTTTTGCTCTGTATGAAACTCCAAATGAACAGGTACTAAGGAACAATGTTTTAATCCCCCCACTTGCAGCTCTGGTGCGCTTGAAAACGTGAAGCAGGGTGATATTTTTGGACCTCTCCTCCTGCTCCGAGATTCCATGACGCTCAGAGAGAAAGAGTGAGGTTTAGCCACGTGTGAGATCTTCCCAAGATAGATACACAAATCTGGAGGTAACTCAGCGGGTCAGGCTGCATCTCTGGAGGAAAGGAATATGTGTCGTTTCGGGTGGGCAGAACAAAACAGGGCTGGCAACAGAAGGGTGGAGTCCATAGGCCTCCTCCATGGCCAGAGTGAGCACCACCGGAAATTGGAGGAACAGCACCTCCTATTCCGCTTGGGCAGTCTGCACCCTAGTGGCATAAACATTGAATTCTCCCATTACCGGTAGCCCTTGCTGTCTCCTCCCCTTCTCAGCTTTGCCCTCGGGCTCCTCCCCTTCCTTTTTCCTTTCTTCTCCCTGCCCCCCACCCTCCATCAGCCCGAAACGTTGTCTATTTCCCTCGCTCCATAGATGCTGCTGCACCCGCTGAGTTTCCCCATCATTTTTGTCTGCCTTCGATTTTCCAGCATCTGCAGTTCCTTCTTAAACACTGGAGTCCATAGTGCCCCAGTGTTGGCTGGGGAAGATGTGCTAACAACAGGAATACAACAGTAGAACTACTAGGGTGGGGGATGGAAGTGAGGGGTGGGGGGGAGGTGGCATGCAGGAGTTACTTGAAATTAGAGAAATCAATATGCTGCTGGGTTGTAAGCTGTCCAAGCAAAATATGAAGTGCTGTTCCTCCAATTTGCATGTGGCCTCACTTGCAAATTGGTCCGTGAGGGAATGGGGGGGGGGAGGAGATGGGAGATAAAATGTTTGGCGGCTGAGCGATTGTGTAGGTCAAGGTGGACTGAGCAGAGGTGTTCAGCGGAACAATCGGCAAGGCTGCGCTTGGTCTCGCCCATATATCGGAGCCTGCACCAGGAGCACTAGATAGTGGACGAGCTTGGGTCATAAGTGACAGGGGCAGAATTAGGCCATTCGGCCCATCAAGTCTGCTCCGCCATTCAATCATGGCTCATCTATCTCTTGTTAGAAACATAGAAAATAGGTGCAGGAGTAGGCCATTTGGACCTTCGAGCCTGCACCGCCAATATGATCAATGGCTGATCAATATGATCATGGTCATTCAATATGATCATGGCTCATTCTCCTGCCTTCTTCCCATAACCCCTGACACCCGCACTAATCAAGAATCTACGAATCTCTGCTTTAAAAACATCCATTGACTTGGCCTCCACAGCCGTATGTGGCAAAGAATTCCTCAGATTCACCACCCTCTGACTAAAGAAGTTCCTCCTCGTCTCCTTCCTAAAGGAACGTCCTTTAATTCTGAGGCTGTGACCTCTAGTCCCATACTCTCCCACCAGTGGAAACGTCCTCTCCACATCCACTAACTCCAAGCCCTTCACTATTCTGTACGTTTTAATGAGGTTCCCCGCTCATCCTTCTAAACTCCAGCGAGTACAGGCCCAGTGCCGTCAAACGTTCGTAAGTGTGCCCTTCCTATTGCCTTTGAACAGCTTCCCCCACCCCACCCACTGGTGCTGATGCAGTTGAGGCACCCACATCTAAACCCACAAAGGAGTGCAGAGGACAACTGAAGCTTTCACTGGTTAACGAGGGGTCAGTATTTAGTCACAGTGATTTTAATTAACATGAAAATTTAGCGGGCTGGGAAATGGATTATGTTTTCTGTTCTGGTACACCAGTTAATGTGTTCCAGCTGTCCGAGTCCTTGTGTGTAGTTTCAGTTAAAGAGTGCAGTTATTGCTTTGATCTCGAACTAGTGTATTAAATGTGGAAGTAATCCTTTAACGAATGAATGCTTAACCATTTCGTGTCCCATCATATATTCTGAAGATCAAATGAATCAAGTCTGTGGAATTCTCTGCCTCAGAGGGCGGTGGAGGCAGGTTCTCTGGATGCTTTCAAGAGAGAGGTGGATAGGACTCTTAAAGATAGCAGAGTCGGGGGATATGGGGAGAAGGCAGGAACGGGGTACTGATTGGGGATGATCAGCCATGATCACATTGAATATCTAGCTCTCTCTTGAAAGCATCCAGAGAGCCGGCCTCCACAGAGAATTCCACAGACTCACCACTCTCTGTGTGAAAAAAGTGTTTCCTTGACTCCGTTCTAAATGGCTTGCCCCTTATTCTTAAACTGTGGCCCCTGGTTCTGGACTCCCCCAACATCAGGAACATGTTTCCTGCCTCTAACGTGTCCAAACCCTTAATAATTTTATGTTTCAATAAGATCCCCTCTCATCCTTCTAAACTACAGAGTATACAAGCCCAGTCGCTCCATTCTCTCAGCATATGACAGTCCCGCCATCCCGGGAATTAACCTTGTAAACCTACGCTGCACTCACTCAATAGCAAGAATGTCCTTCCATTAATTTTGGGGTCATAAACTGCACACAATACTCCAGGTGTGGTCTCACTAGGGCCCTGTACAACTGCAGAAGGACCTCTTTGCTCCTATACTCAACTCCTCGTGTTATGAAGGCCAACATGCCATTTGCATTTTGGTGAAAACAAGGGGAAAAAAGTGCTGGAGTAACTCGGTCGGTCAGGCAGCATTTCTGGAGAACGTGGGTAGCTGAGGTTTTGGGTCGAGAAATGTCTTCAGACTGGTGGAACATAAATGTCCCTGCCATTGGGCACATCAATGATTGTTAGCAAGAATCGTCAGAGATTTTACCTCAGACCTGAATTTCTATAAATGATAGTATAAAGTAAACCGAGTCAGAATCAGTTCAGAAAGAATGTGATAATTATAATATTATATCTAAAGGGAAAACAATCTGATATTTGGGCTCCCATTTATATGACCATAAAGGGGAAACTCATCCTGATCAGGAGAAAAGAGATAGGGTGTGTAGGAAGAAACTGCAGATGCTGAAGATAGATTAAAAATGTTGGAGTAACTCAGCGGGGCCGGCAGCATCTCTGGAGAAAAGGAATGGGTGGTGTTTCAGGTCCAGACCCTTCTTCAACTGAGAGTCTGTACCTACTGAGTAGCAGTAACCGACTGAGACCCTCAGACGCTCAGTCTGAAGAAGGGTCTCGACCCAAAACATCACCCATTCCCTCTCTCCAGATATACTTGCCGATCCCGCTGAGTTACTCCAGCACTTTGTGAAAATAGACTGGGGGGTGAGGTAATAGCTTCAATGTGGACTGGCATTGCTTTTATAATTTATTTTATACTTGTTAAAGGGAGGCTCACCTTAACTTGAAAGGCTTCCTGCACAAAACAATGGAGATAGTTGAGGCAAGACTTTTGCAGGGTTTTATGTCTGGAAATAGTGTGTGATTCCTGAGTAATGCTGTCCCTTTCCTGCTCAGTGGGGCCTTCTGGTGTACAACGCGAGCTCTGCAGCAGCAAGCAAATTGAAAGAATAGTCTGTATTCTACATGTCAAAGGCACTCTGATGGAACCTTTTATGCAGGAAGGAACTGCAGATGCTGGTTTAAACCGAGGATTGACACAAAATGCTGGAGTAACTCAGCGGGACAGGCGGCATCTCTGGAGAGAAGGAATGGGTGATGTTTCAGGTCGAGACCCTTCTTCAGAACCTTGTGTTCCCAGGGTGAAAGTGTACAACACTAGAGGGCATAGCTTTAAGGTGAGAGTCAGGATGGTACCTGGGCCTCTGGCACTGTAAGACAGCAAAGATAGATATGAAATGCTGGAGCAACTCAGCGGGTCAGGCAGCATCTCTTGAGAGAAGGAACTGGTGACGTTTCAGGTCGAGATCCTTCTTTAAGTAAGTAAGTACGTTTATTGGCCAAGTATTCACATACAAGGAATTTGCCTTGGTGCTCCGCCCACATGTAACAACATGACATACAGCGACAGTTATGAATGACTCAGAAAACACTAAACATTAATAATAATAAAACATTAATGATAAAACACTATTGATCAAGCATGTGAACCAACAAAACACCAGATCAAAGGGAGGTTACAGATTTTTGGCTGTTGAGTAGAGTAACTACTCGTGGATAAAAACTGTTTTTATCTCTGGCTGTGGCAGCTTTGACAATCCGGAGTCGCCTTCCACAGGGAAGTTTTGGAGCAACTCAGTGGGTCAGTCAGCATCTCTGGACAAAAGGAATAGGTAATATTTCTGGTTAGGACCCTTCTTCTGACTAAGGGGCCCAATCCAAAATGTGTCGGAGGGAACTTCAGTCGCTAGTGTCATCTGATGAAGGGTCTCGACCCAAAAAGTCGCCCATCACTTCTCTCCCGAGATGCTGCCTGACCCGCTGAGTTACTCCAGCACTTTGTGTCATTCTTTCCTTCCTCTCCCAATTGACTGCATATCCCCCGGAGATTGCCCTGGGCTTCCGTTGTGCTCCATCGCAGAGCCACTGTTGTGGATAAACCTGTTGACTGCAACGTCACTCTCGAGAGAGAGAGATGTTTCCAAAACAGCCCAGCCCAGCCTGCCAGGCACAGCCTCCAGCTCCAGACTCACCTGCTGCTCTACACATAGTAAACACCTCCTGGTCCCAACCTGTTGCCAGGGCCACTGGCTCTCACTCAACACCCCCCCCCCCCCCCCCCCCCCCCCCCCCCCCCCCCCCCCCCCCCCCCCCCCCCCCCCCCCCCCCCCCCCCCCCCCCCCCCCACTTCACAGACGGCTGTGGAGGCCAAGTCTTTTTAAGGCAGAGATAGATTGATTGTTGATCAGTATGGGTGTCAGTGGGGGAGAAGGCAGAAGAATGGGGTTAGGAGGGAGAGATCGGTCAGGCTTGATTGAATGGCAGAATAGAAACATAGAAATTAGGTGCAGGAGTAGGCCATTCGGCCCTTCGAGCCTGCACCGCCATTCAATATGATCATGGCTGATCATCCAACTTAGTATCCCGTACCTGCCTTCTCTCCATACCCCCTGATCCCCTTAGCCAGAAGGGCCACATCTAACTCCCTCTTAAATATAGCCAATGAACTGGCCTCAACTACCCTCTGTGGCAGAGAGTTCCAGAGGTTCACTACTCTCTGTGTGAAAAAAGTTCTTCTCATCTCGGTTTTAAAGGATTTCCCCCTTATCCTTAAGCTGTGACCCCTTGTCCTGGACTTCCCCAACATCGGGAACAATCTTCCTGCATATAGACTTGAATAGACCTGAAGGGCCGAATGGCCTAATTCTGCTCCTATCATGTACGAACTGCACCTCATCACCTCAGCTCCCAGCCACCAAGTAACGTAAAACTGAACACAGAGGTGTACAGAGTCTAAATATGGCCTCCCCAACATCTTATATACCTTCAACATGACCTCCCAACTTCTATACTCAATACGCTGATGAAGGCCAATGTTTGTGTGTTGTATCTCTCCGTGACTATGAGGTGCATTTGAGCAAATTGAAGAAATACCTTATCCAAGTGGGGACTTGACTGGATTGCTTCATTGCCAAGGAAGTGTCTTTGTGTCAGTGCAAGTTGAGAATGGCGTGAGAAGGGATGGTAGGAGGAAGGGTGTGTGTGAGGCTTTTGTGGTGAATCAATTATCTTTGCTCCAAGCCTCCTCCAGCCTAGGTGGTGCCTGTGATGAAACGGAGTGGTTTGGGTGAGAGAATGATTAATAGGAGCAGAATTGGGACATTTGGCCCATCAAGTCTACTCCGCCATTCAAACATGGCTAATCCATCTCTAACCCCATTCTCCTGCCTTCTCCCCATAAACCCTTGACACACGTGCTAATATCCAGCTCTATCTCAGAGCGAGAGTGGGCATGGTGATGGAGGCGCAGAGTAAGATCAGGCACGAGAGACAAAGTGCGGACATGAGATTATTTAATATCTCAATGGTGGCCAACTAGGAAAAGGGGAGATGCAGCGAGACCTGGGTGTCATGGTACACCAGTCATTGAAAGTAGGCTTGCAGGTGCAGCAGGCAGTGAAGAAAGCGAATGGTATGTTAGCTTTCATAGCAAAAGGATTTGAGTATAGGAGCAGGGAGATTCTACTGCAGTTGTACAGGGTCTTGGTGAGACCACACCTGGAGTATTGCGTACAGTTTTGGTCTCCAAATCTGAGGAAGGACATTCTTGCCATAGAGGGAGTGCAGAGAAGGTTCACCAGACTGATTCCTGGGATGTCAGGACTGTCTTATGAAGAAAGACTGGATAGACTTGGTTTATACTCTCTAGAATTTAGGAGACTGAGAGGGGATCTTATAGAAACTTACAAAATTCTTAAGGGGTTGGACAGGCTAGATGCAGGAAGATTGTTCCCGATGTTGGGGAAGTCCAGGACAAGGGGTCGCAGCTTAAGGATAAGGGGGAAATCCTTTAAAACTGAGATGAGAAGAACTTTTTCACACGGAGAGTGGTGAATCTCTGGAGCTCTCTGCCACAGAGGGTAGTCGAGGCCAGTTCATTGGCTATATTTAAGAGGGAGTTAGATGTGGCCCTTGTGGTTAAGGGGATCAGAGGGTATGGAGAGAAGGCAGGTACGCGATACTGAGTTGGATGATCAGCCATGATCATATTGAATGGCGGTGCAGGCTCGAAGGGCCGAATGGCCTACTGCTGCACCTAATTTCTATGTTGCAAACTACTGCGGTGAATCCTTAAGGGTGGCCCAGTGGGCACTTTGAACCATTTCCACACTTGCTGTGAATCTGGACCAACCTGAATGATGGCTCTCCCTTCGTTTCCAACTTTGTTTTATGAAATGTATGAGAACACTACACCAGCAGCTCAATAACTGGTCTGTCAGTTGTGGACGTGTCAATGCATTTAAACACAGACATTTCCTTCATAACAACGAGCGGATTTACTGGATTATGCAGTTGGTGGATTGTAAACAACAAACGAGAAGGCACAAAGAGCTGGAGTAACTCAGCAGGATAGGCAACATCTCTGGAGAAAAGGAATTGGTGACGGTTCGGGTTGGACCCATCATCAGACGACACGAGCATCTGAAGTTCCCTCCGACACATGAAGGATTAGTTTAGTTTAGAGATACAGAGCGGAACCAGGCCCTTCAGCCCACCGAGTCCGCACCGACCAGTGATCCCCACACACACACACACTATCCTATACACAATGGGGACTATTTTACAATCATAGAAACATAGAAAATAGGTGCAGGAGGAGGCCATTCGGCCCTTCGAGCCAGCACCGCCATTCATTGTGATCATGGCTGATCGTCCCCAATCAATAACCCGTGCCTGCCTTCTCCCCATATCCCTTAATTCCACTAGCCCCTAGAGCTCTATCCAACTCTCTCTTAAATCCATCCAGTGATTTGGCCTCCACTGCCCTCTGTGGCAGGGAATTCCACAAATTCACAACTCTCTGGGTGAAAAAGTTTTTTCTCACCTCAGTCTTAAATGGCCACCCCTTTATTCTAAGACTGTGGCCCCTGGTTCTGGACTCGCCCAACATTGGGAACATTTTTCCTGCATCTAGTCCTTTTATAATTTTATATGTTTCTATAAGATGCCCCCTCATCCTTCTAAACTCCAGTGAATACAAGCCTAGTCTTTTCAATCTTTCCTCATATGACAGTCCCGCCATCCCAGGGATCAATCTCGTGAACCTACGCTGCACTGCCTCAATCACAAGGATGTCCTTCCTCAAATTAGGAGACCAAAAACTGGACACAATCCTCCAGATGTGGTCTCACCAGAACTGCGGAAGAACCTCTTTACTCATGCCAAGCCAATTATCCTACAATCCTGTACGTCTTTGGAATTGTGGGAGGAAACCGGAGATCTTTGGAGAAAACCCACGCAAGTCACAGGGAGAACATGCAAACTCCACATCGACAGCACCCGTGGTCGGGAATGAACCCGGGTCTTTGGCGCTGTAAAGCAGCAACTCTACCGCTGCGCCACCGTGCCGCTTTAATCGGACATTACTGGACTTTATCTTGCACTAAAAGTGATTCCCTTTATCGTGTATCTGTGCACTGCGGACATCTCGATTGTAATTGGGATTAATTCTTTCCGCTGACTGGTTAACACACAACAAAAAGCTTTTCACTGTACCCCCTTGGTACACGAGTCAATAAACTAAACTAAACTACTGATCTTAAGCACCAAGGCCTCTGCTCCTTCTCTGCGCCAGTTCCCCATTGCCCTCTGTTCTCTGATCTTTGTACCCGCTTCGTTCAGTATCCCCAGTGGTTTGGGCTTCACAGACCTCTTCAGGCCTGCGAATTCCAGAGACTCAGCACGCATGGAGAAAGGGTGCGTTTGTTTACTGCTCAGCCCTCTCTCCGCCTGTGCGGGTGCCCGCAGGCAAGAATCAATCTGGAAATAGAACTTCAACACCAAAGCACAGCGACCTCCTTCCTCCAAGCCCTGCATCTCCTGCACCCCAGCTAGATATCACAGCCAAGACAGAGACCCGAAACGTTGCCTATTTCCTTCGCTCCATAGATGCTGCTGCACCCGCTGTGTTTCTCCAGCACTTTTGTCTACCTTCGATTTTCCAACATCTGCAGTTCCTTCTTAAAAACTTCCTGAAACCAACATGGGTGGTCACAGTGGCGCAGCGGTAGAGTTCCCGCCTGACAGCGCTTGCAGCATCGGAAACCCGGGTTCGATCCCGACTACGGGTGTTTTCAGAAAGTACCTGCCTCTTGTTCTGGTCTCTGTCTATATATATATATTTACTGTTCCATTATTCTGTGTTCACTCTTCTGGATGAGATGCTAACTGCATTTCGCTGTCTCTGTACTTGTACACTGCACAATGACAATAAAATCTGAATCTGAATCTTGTCTGTGCGGAGTTTGTACATTCTCCCCTTGACCGGGAGATTTCTCCGGGATCTTCAGTTTCCTCCCATATTCCAAAGACGTACAGGTATGTAGGTTTAATTAGCTTAGACAATGTGTTAATTGTCCCTAGGACATTGTTAATGTGCGGGGTTAGCAGGTCAGTGCAGACTCGATGGGCCGAACGGCCTATTTCCGCACTGTATCTCTAAGCTAAACTAAAACTAAACTCAATCTGACATTGCATAGAAACATAGAAAATAGATGCAAGTGTAGGCCATTCGGCCCTTCGAGCCAGTACCACCATTCAATATGATCGTGGCTGATCATCCAAAATCAGTACCTCGTTCCTGCTCTCTCCCCCATATCCATTGATTCCGTTAGCCCTAAGAGCTAAATCTAACTCTCTCTTGAAAACATCCAGTGAATTGGCCTCCGCTGCCCTCTGTGGTGCTCTGGTTTATTTCCTTCACTCCCCCTTCGACTATCACCGTGCGAGGTTAAGGCAACAGCTCCTGAACATGAGACATTGTCTATTTATCCAGTGGGGCTTTATAGCTTTAGGCCAGCGATAGGGTTGAAACCACAAACCATTGATTGAACAGCAGAGCTGGCTGCCTGCCCCTTTTCCAGGGATATGCCTGTGCCCGGGTGGCACTAGAGAGGGACTCACGCTGCCCGCGGGGCCCTGGGGGATTCCCGTGACTGCTGGGCACCGCGGGGGGTGGAATGTATCCTCAATAGGGATGGGGAAATATATAGTTGCACTTTAGTTCATTCTGTATTTGAGGATATTTGCTGTACTTTGTATCCTTGTACTTACTGTACATATCATTTTTGTAAATAATTGATTAAAATGGTGAATGGCGTTAAACCATCGTTAATTATCAACCAGGCTACTGTTGAATCCACCAGAGATGTGACCACAACCGTACCACGCAATAGAGGGCATCGATAGACCTCGCTGTAACTGGGCAAATGGGCAACTTAAAATAGACCTCGGCTCGGTTCATTCGGGGGGGGTGGGGTTACCGTGGTGACCAGATTTAGTGATCAAAGGCAGGTTAATACCAAAATAAACAGAGGAGATTCAGTGTTTTGTGACCGTGTGGAATGATTAACTGGGAATATAAATCAGGCTCGTGATGCATGATGCACGACTTGACAATGGATGTGTCATGGGCTCAGGCAGGTCCTTCTCTCAATGTTATATGTTTCTCTAAGATCCCCCCTCAAACCATAGTGAATACAAGCCTAGTCTTTTCAATCTTTCCTCATACGACAGTCCCGCCATCCCAGGGATCAATCTCGTGAACCTACCTCAACCACAAGGATGTCCTTTGAATGGCGTAGTAGGCTTGATGGGCCGAATGGCCTTATGCCACTCCTATTCCTTATGACTTTATGACAAGGATCCTGACCCGAAACATCGCCTATCCTTATTAACCATTTCCTCCAGAGATGTTGCCTGGCATGCTGAGTTACTCCAGCACTTTGGTATAAACCAGCATCTGCAGTTCTATGTGTTGCTTTTGCACACTGGAGGAACTCAGCGGGTCAGGCAGTATCTATGGGGGGAACAGGCAGACGATGCTTCAGGTCTCGATCCTTTTCCATCCTGAACCGACAAAATCACCTGCCCGTTTCCCTCCACAGATGCTGCCTGTCCGCGCTGAGTTCCTCCAACAAAAGGATTTGAGTATAGGAGCAGGGAGGTTCTACTGCAGTTGTACAGGGTCTTGGTGAGACCACACCTGGAGTATTGCGTACAGTTTTTGTCTCCAAATCTGAGGAAGGACATTATTGCCATAGAGGGAGTGCAGAGCAGGTTCACCAGACTGATTCCTGGGATGTCAGGACTGTCTTATGAAGAAAGACTGGATAGACTTGGTTTATACTCTCTAGAATTTAGGAGATTGAGAGGGGACCTGATAGAAACTTACAAAATTCTTAAGGGGTTGGACAGGCTAGATGCAGGAAGATTGTTCCAGATGTTAGGGAAGTCCAGGACAAGGGGTCACAGCTTAAGGATAAGGGGAAATCCTTTAAAACCGAGATGACAAGAACTTTTTTCACACACAGAGTGGTGAATCTCTGGAATTCTCTGCCACAGAAGGTAGTTGAGGCCAGTTCATTGGCTATATTTAAGAGGGAGTTAGATGTGGCCCTTGTGGCTAAAGGGATCAGGGGGTATGGAGAGAAGGCAGGTACAGGATACCGAGTTGGATGATCAGCCATGATCATATTGATTGACGGTGCAGGCTCGAAGGACCAAATGGCCTACTCCTGCACCTAGTTTCTATGTTTCTAACACATTGTTTTTTTGCTGAAGATTCAGAATCTGCAGTACCTGCCTTCTCTCCCAACAAGATAACAAGATATTTTACAGACAAGGGCCACATCTAACTCCTTCGTTAAATATAGCCAATGAACTGGCCTCAACTACCCTCTGTGGCAGAGAGTTCCAGAGATTCACCACTCTCTGCGTGAAAAAAGTTCTTGGGGGTTTTAAAGGATTTCCCCTTATCCTTAAGCTGTGACCCTTGTCCTGGACTTCCCTAACATCGGGAACAATCTTCCTGCATCTAGCCTGTCCAACCCCTTAAGAATTTTGTAAGTTTCTATAAGATCCCCTCTCAATCTTCTAAATTCTAGAGAGTATAAACCAAGTCTATCCAGTCTTTCTTCATAAGACAGTCCTGACATCCCAGGAATCAGTCTGGTGAACCGTCTCTGCACTCCCTCTATGGCAATAATGTCCTTCCTCAGATTTGGAGACCAAAACTGTACGCAATACTCCAGGTGTGGTCTCACCAAGACCCTGTACAACTGCAGTAGAACCTCTCTGCTCCTATACTCAAATCCTTTTGCAATGAAAGCTAACATACCATTCGCTTTCTTTACTGCCTGCTGCACCTGCATGCCTACCTTCAATGACTGGTGTACCATGACACCCAGGTCTCGCTGCATCTCCCCCTTTCCCAATCGGCCACCATTTAGATAATAGTCTGCTTTCCTGTTTTTGCCACCAAAATGGATAACCTCACATTTATCCACATTATACTGCATGATCATATGCCATGATCATATAGAATGGCGGTGCAGGCTTGAAGGGCCGAATGGCCTACTCCTGCACCTAGTTTCGATGTTTCTATGTTTCTATGTTTCTAACACATTGTTTTTTTTTTTTGCTGAAGATTCAGAATCTGCAGTCGCTTGTGTCTTTAACAAGATAACAAGATATTTTACAGAAATAAACAAATCATATGATTGTGTTGATGTTCCCAGACGTCAGGTCCTGGAGGTGTCAACCCTCCCCGGGGACAGTCCCCACAGAGTCTCCCTGGGGCACAGTTGTCCCTGGGGGACAATTCCCATTGTCCCTCCTTGTGTTACGGTTCCTGCTGGTTCTCTCTGGGATCCTGTTTAACTTAGTTTAGAGACAGCATGATAACAGGCCCTTCGACACCTACTTGCCACCGACCAACATGCCCCCAGCTACACCAGTCCCACCTGCCTGCTTTTGGCCCACAGCCCTCTATCCATGTTCCTGTCGAAATGTTTCCTAAACGTCAGGATAGTGCATGCCCCAACTATCTCTGCCGCCCATTCACACTCATTCCCTGCTATCCCCATTTTCTCACCCCCCCCCCCCCCCATACAAACGAGGGACAATTTGCAGACGGACAGTGGACCTGCAAACTCGCACGTCTTTGGGATGCGGATGGAGGCCAGAGCACCCGGAGGAAACCCATGTGGTCACGGGGAGAACGTGCAAACTCCACACAGACAGCACCCGAGCATTTGATTCCCTTGGCGCTGTCAGGCAGCAGCTCCACCCGCCGCACCTTCAAACGGAATAACAATTGGACTCGAGGCGATATTATACAAATATTTAAGTACATTTTATTGCTGCTACAAAAAATGTGGAATTCCAGTTTGGCATACGAGAAATGCTTTAGACAAGATAAATAATATTTACATTAAAGTTACACAGACAATGTACAGTTATACACTAGGTCCACTCAGCCTGACGGATCCTGATGCCAGGAAACATAGAAAATAGGTGCAGGGGTAGGCCATTCGGCCCTTCGAGCCAGCACCGCCATTCAGTATGATCATCCTAAATCAGTACCCCGTTCCTGCTTTCTCGCCATATCCCCTGATTCCGTTAGCCACTTGACTTCTGTTAGGGAGGCCAAGGTTCTGCTGTTGTTCAGTGCTGTTGGGTACTTGGGGAAAATAAAATGCTATCGGGAAACGAGACAGCAACATCTGACAAAGAAACAGAGATCCTGCAGGGGAATGTATCTAATTAAGTGAGTGGGGGAGGAGTGGGGGAGGAGGAGACATTGGAGGTTAGAATATAATTCGGAAAACTCTGCTTTGGTTGGAATGGAGAAATAGAATATTGCTTTAACTGGGAAAGATTACAGAATACTGCTGAACAAAAGGATCTACCCATCCTCACACACAAGACACAGGAGGATAACACGATGCACTGCAGGTTATTAGGAAAGTCAATGTAGGTGGATGGAGATTTGCTTAGTTTAGAGATACAGCGCAGACACAGGCCCATTCGGCCCACCGAGTCCATGCCAACACTATCCCACACACACACACACACACTAGGGACATTTTTTTAAACATTTATACCAAGCCAATTAACCTGCAAACCTGCACGTCTTTGGAGTGTGGGAGGAAACCGAAGATCTCGGGTGAAACCCACGCAGGTCACGGGAGGAACGTACAAGCTCCGTAGAGACAGCACCCGTAGTCGGGATTGAACCTGGGTCTCTGTTGATGTAAGGCAGCAGTTCTAACGATAAGCCACCGTGCCGCCCAAACAACTAAATCAAATCCAGACACATTCTGAGCCAGCGCTCGCGTCAGCTGGCTTGTTTTACTAGAGGAGCTCCAAGGTATGAAGTTGGGATTCTTAACTTTTGATGCCTGCCGATTTTTGCTGGCATCTGCATACAACTATTAAACACTTGTACAGTATCTGAAATGCGTACCTAAGATGTATCAAAGTGCTTCTGTATACTGGTATAATTATACTTATAATGTATTACTTACATAACATAAATATATAATATATAATAATATATAATAACATATCATATAATGTGCACTTGGATAAGTGTACTGAAGTTTATCCCAAATTGAATTTCACTGCACCTCGGTACATGTGACCATGGAGTTCCATTGATGGAAATACCAATATAGACACTAAATGCTGGAGTAACTCAGCGACACAGGCAGCATCTCTGGAGAGAAGGAATGGGTGATGTTTTGGGTTGGGCCTGAAGAAGGGTCTCGACCCGAAACGTCACCCATTCCTTCTCTCCAGAGACGCTGCCTGTCCCGCTGAGTTACTCCAGCGTTTTGGTGTCTATCTTCGGTGTAAATCAGCATCTGCAGTTCCTTCCTTCACAAGAAAGTACCATTGATGGGGGGAACTTTATCTCACACTCTGCTTGCCCCCGATCTGGCAGATGAAGCTGTTCGAGAGTCTGCCTTGTAATCGCACCCACTTTGAGCTTGGAGGCGAAGCATGTGGAAAGGGTGACGTTGGCAAGTTTTAGTGTGTGCGTGTCCTAGCTGGGCATAAAATGCTGGAGTAACTCAGCGGGACAGGTGCCATCTCTGGGGAGAAGGAATGGGTGACGTTTCGGGACGAGACCCTTCTTCAGACTCTTCAGTCTCGAAAAGAGTCAGAAGGGTCTCGCCCTGAAACATCTTGCTGCCTTTTCCCGTCCTTCTTCCCTGTGGCTATCAAACTGTACAACTCCACCCCCCTTCTGTCGTGGGGTAGACTGACCCTCCCCCTCCCCCCTCCCCCCCTCCCCAATCTTTGCACATCCTTTCCCCTCGTCACTGTAATTTCATGTTTCATGTATCTTGCTGAGTTTTATGGACTTGTTGGTTCATTTTCCCTCCTGGGAAAAATAAAGTTCTATCGTATGAAGCTGTAACTCGGAGCACAGGATCACGCAGCCTCTTGAGTCCGTTACGGCTCCAATGGCCTTCGATGCCAAGAGTGTTGGACAGAAGGTACATCGTTCGAACAGCGAGATCCCGAGTGCCGATCATCTGATTCATATTCTACATCAAACCATTCATTCATTTTATCTTTTCAACTGGTGGCCTTGGGTAAACAGAGGTGTTGGCCAGCTGCACACCTTGTGCTACTGTGCAACCAAGCATCGGGTAACCATGGGGCGACTGGAAGTCAACAGATCCATTGTATCAATGGTCGCGTGCCTTCAACACTGGTGAGGGAGGTGAGCGGGGTGAGACGGGAGGGCCTGATGCATGGTCTGGGTCTCGGGATAGGGGGTCCTGCACAGTCCACGAGCCCTCTAGAAGTTGGTCTGCCTGTTCTGGTAGTTGAGGTAGGGGTCCTGCAGGAAGGGTGTGGGGTAGTAGCTGGACTTGGTCTGTGGGCGAGGAATGGCAAACTCCGGCAGCACGTTGTACACCTGCAACACAAAGGGTAGAAGCGGATTAGAGGCAGCAATAATGAATGGCCACCCACACGTGGAATCAGGGCTGAAGCAAAATGCCCCATAGACTTGCACTAAACGTTATTCTCCTTATCCTGCGTGCTGCCTTCGGGACCTGCTGCCAGTTCTCTGCTGAAGTTATTCCCAAAGTGTCAATAATATAAATCTTAACCATTGTCATAAGGTCATAAGTGATGGTAGAATTAGGCCATTCGGCCCATCAAGTCTACTCCGGCATTCAATCACGGCTGATCTATCTCTCCCTCCCAACCCCATTCTCCTGCCTTCTCCCGCAACCTCTGACACCCGTACTAATCTAGAATCTACCTACAGTATCTCTGCCTTAAAAACATCCGCTGACTTGGCCTCCACTGCCTTCTGTGGCAAAGAATTCCACAGATTCACCGCCCTCTAACTAAAGAAGGTTGCAATGAAGCAGTAACTCAGAGTGCAGGACCACTCAGCCTCTTGAGCCCGTTAAGACATCAACTGGGCCGTGGATGATCGAAGCAACTGCAACAAACACTGTTTGGTACGGTGTAGTCTAGAGATACAAAGTGCGGAAACAGGCCCTTCGGCCCACCTAGTCCGTGCCGACCAGCGATCCCCGCACACCAACACTATCCTATTACAATTACAATGGCACCAAAGCCAATTAGCATAAAAATCCTGTACGTCTTCGGGAAAACGGAGATCCCGGAGAAAAACGGTGCAGGCCGCGGGGAGAATGTACAAACTCCGTACAGACAGCACCCGTGGTCAGAATAGAACCGGGGACTCTGGCGCAGTGAGGCAGCAACTCTACCGCTGTGCCACCGTGCCGCCCCTATGGTTCTTTTAGCGCTTCCTGTCCTTTCCCCAACGAAAGCCCACTGACGCTGAATAGGAAGTGGACTCTAAAGGCAGCAAGTGGGTTAAGCCCCTCTCCCACTTTCACCACCTAATTCACCACCTTTTTTACTCGTGGACATTTTGCATCAGGGCTAGAAAAACGCCCCGACCTACTTGATGCCACGAGTACCTACGACCCACCTACGTGCCAACCATGCTGCGAGTACGAGTCAAGGGCAAACTCAGCAGAGGTCGTGAAAGTGGGACAGGCGGTATTAGATTCTTAGATCACATGGATACACACAGTTTCATTTATTTCAACATGATAATGCTAGGTCTTTATTCTCTGGAGCGCAGAAGGTTAAGGGGGACTTGATAGAGGTCTTTAAAATGATGGGAGGGATAGACAGAGTTGACGTAGATAGGTTTTTTCCCACTGAGAGTAGGGAAGATTCAAACAAGAGGACATGACTTCAGAATTAAGGGACAGAAGTTTAGGGGTAACATGAGGGGGAACTTCTTTACTCAGAGAGTGGTAGCTGTGTGGAATGAGCTTCCAGTGGAAGTGGTGGAGGCAGGTTCGATTTTATCATTTAAAAATAAATTGGATAGGTATATGGATGGGAAGGGAATGGAGGGTTATGGTCTGAGTGCAGGTAGATGGGACAAGGGGAAAATAAGTGTTCGGCACGGACTTGTAGGGCCGAGATGGCCTGTTTCCGTGCTGTAATTGTTATATGGTTATATGGTTATAATATTGTTCCACTTATTTACCTAGCAACAATACCTCTCATTCTAGGGAGCAAGAATGATCAACCTCCACTAACAATTCAGTTTACTTTAGAGAGACTGCATGGAAACAGGCCCTTCAGCCCACTGAGTCCATGCTGACCATTGATCACCCATGCACATTAAGTGGGTACTTACATTGTTTTCCATTGGGATGTTGGTACTGTATGTGGGTGAGGAGGCAATACTGGAACGACTCTTGGGGAATACTGTGGAGGAAAATAAATGAGTGAGTAAAAGCTTAAAGAGACGAGTTTCGTTTTTGTTTCTAGTTTAGAGATACAGCATGGAGCCCGCGCCGCCCAGCGATTCCTCGCACGCTCCTACACACGGTCTACAAATTAACCTACAAACCTGTACGTCTTTGGAGTGCGGGAGGAAACCGGAGCACCCGGAGAAAACCCACGCGGTCACAGGGAGAACGTGCTAACTCCGTTCGGACGGCAGCCAAAGTCAGCATCAAACCCGGGTCTCTGGCGCTGTGAGGCAGCAACTCTACCGCTGTGCCACCAGCAACCAGAACTTCCCACCAATATCTTAACCCCTTTACACAAACAAACCCCCAACACCAATACACAACCGTACAATGACCTTGGAGAACTCCCAAGGACGCCACTAGCAAGCGGAAGGGACCAGACGAGAATTTCTCAACAACTACCAGTTGAATGTGCAAAATCAGGAGAGGAATAGATCGGGAATAGACACACACACACACACACACATAGTCTCTCGCCCAGAGTAGGGGAATCGAAAACCAGAGGGCATAGGTTTAAGGCGAGGGGGGAAAGATTTAATAAGAATCTGTGGAGTAACTTTGTCACACAAAGGGTGGTGGATGTATGGAACGAGCTGCTGGAGGAGGTAGTTGAGACAGGGACTATCACAAGGCTTAAGAACCATTCGGAGAGGTACGTGGATAGGACAGGTTTTGGGGGATATGGGCCAAATGCAGGCAGGTGGGGCTAGTCTAGATGGGGCAAGATGGGCTGAAAGGCCTGTTTCCACGCTGTGAAGCAACTCTCTGGAGCTTTAAAGAAAAAAATGAGGGGGACCTGATTGAAATATGTGAGATCTTGAAGGGGTTGGACAGGGTAGATGTTTGAGATGTCCTCAGTAGTGGGAGAGTCGGATAAAAGCTCCAATCATCTCAAGGAGGGATGTGTAGACATTTCTTTGTAGAATGGGCAGTGGATCTCTGGAATGCCGTGGGTGGATAATTTGAAGTATTTAGGGTGGAGGTGGATGAGTCTATAGAAGATTTGGAAATTGAAAGCTAAGTGGAATGGGCGTAGGACTGGGACAGATCAGCCGTGATCACATTGAAAGGCTAGAACTGGTTTGAGGGGCCGAGTGGCCTACTATCCTACTTTTTGGGTACTCCAATGGAAAAGGTTGACTCCAGTGATGCGTAGGACGGAACTGCAGATGCTGGTGTACACTGCAGATAGACACAAAAAGCTGGAGTAACTCAGCGGGACAGGCAGCATCTCTGGAGAAAAGGAATAGGTGACGTTTCAGGTCAGAACCCTTCTTCAGACTCTGAATCCAGAATGGAAACAGGCCCTTTGACTCCCTGAGCCCCCGCCAGCTCTCGATCACATGCCCCACTAAAGATAGACACAAAGAGCTATGTTTCCATTTAGAATCATTTGCACTGGGATACCAATTTAATAATTCACAGCTGGGAGATTAAGTTTTGCATCATAAGTTAGCGATTCTCAGATAACATGGATACACACAGTTTCATGTATTTCAACATGATAATATTGTTCGACTTATTTACCTAGCAACAGTGCCTTACATTCCACATTATCAAAACCATTCTATGGAGCTAGAACGCTCAACCTCCGCTAACAATTCAGTTTACTTAAGAGAGACTGCATGGAAACAGGCCCTTCAGCCCACTGAGTCCATGCCAACCCTTGATCACCCGTTCTATGTTGTCCCACTTTCTCATCAACTCCCTACAGACTAGGGGCAATTTTATACAAGACAATTAACCTAAAGACCGTATATCTTTGGCAGGAAACCAGAGCACCCAAAGGAAACTGATGCAGTCACAGGGACAATTTTTACACATACAACAAACTAATGCTTTCAAGAAAGAGCTAGGTAGGGCCAGAGTCAGGGGATATGGGGAGAAGGCAGGAATGGGGTACTGATTGGGGATGATCAGCCATGATCACATTGAATGGTGGTGTTGGCTCGAATCTATTGTCTAATTAACCTACATACATGTACGTCTTTGGAGTGTGGGAGGAAACCGAAGATCTCAGAGGAAACCCACGCAGGTCACGGGGAGAAGGTACAAACTCCGTACGGACAAGCGCCCGTAGCGGGGATCGAACTCGCGTCTCCGGTGCTGCATTCGCTGTAAGGCAGCAACTCTACCGCTGCGCCACCGTGACCGCCTTATGTCTATGTATTGGGATCTTATAGAAACTTACAAAATTCTTAAGGGGTTGGACAGGCTAGATGCAGGAAGATTGTTCCCGATGTTGGGGAAGTCCAGGACAAGGGGTCACAGCTTAAGGATAAGGGGGAAATCCTTTAAAACCGCGATGAGAAGAACTTTTTTCACACAGAGAGTGGTGAATCTCTGGAACTCTCTGCCACAGAGGGTAGTTGAGGCCACACAGTTCATTGGCTATATTTAAGAGGGAGTTAGATGTGGCCCCTGTGGCTAAGGGGATCAGGGGGTATGGAGAGAAGGCAGGTGTACGGGATACTGAGTTGGATGATCAGCCATGATCATATTGAATGGCGGTGCAGGCTCGAAGGGCCGAATGGCCTACTCCTGCACCTAATGTTTCTATGTTTCTATGTATTTTCGGACGTCTGGTCACTCACCTCTGGCTGGCTCCTCGTAGATGAACATCTGGTTGTCCACTCCACCCAAGGCGGGGCTGCGGGGATTTGGGGGCGCGCTCTCCATGGGCCCATCGTCGGTCTTGGCCGGGCAGGTGATGTGGCGGAGCTGGGGGATGATGTAGAAAAGGAGGAAGACCCAGCCATTGGCCACCAGGGCGATACTGAGGGTGGGGTCATCCCAGGCGGGGCTCCTGCCCAACGAGGCGTTGCCCCTCACCAACATGACGATCCACACCACCCAGATGGCGATGGAGAGGAGCATGGTGACAAAGACGTGGGCCCCATACTTCTTCCACTTGCGATATTGGCCGCAGAAGGTGAACATGGACAGGATGAAGGTGAGAGCCATCAGGAACATGACGTAGATGAGCAGCATGGTGAAGTCGGCACTGTTGTATTGGCAAGGGGCCCCGAAGCGGGAGATGACCAGCACCAGGTATTCGATGGCAATGATGACTTGGACTAACGTCAGGCACAGGACCAAGGTGACCATGCAACATGCGGATGGCCCCGTTCCTGACC